>NC_086453.1:80642054-80942054 GCF_028390025.1 Pseudophryne corroboree | reverse complement strand
TCCGAAAAACATATGTTTTTTGCATTTTTTCCCGATGTTTCACCGGTTTTTTTTTTTTTTTTTTTTTTACAGGCTATCCAGCTTGATCGCCTGTAAAAAAAAAAAATGCCATTTCTCCCAAAAACACACAGATTCAGTGAAACCTGTGTTTTTTCGGTAGAAACACCCCCGTTTTTATACGAAAACGGGGCTGTTTCCGGGGATCTGGTTTCGCCTGCCTGAGACAGGTGAAACTAAATCCCATCTAAGCCGTGTCTCGTGCGGCTTATCAGGGTAATTAGATAGCCTCCGGTGGGACAATTAGCCCCGGAAAATTACCGGGGCTAATAGGACATCCCCCTTTCAATCATGCTTCACTGGATATATTTTATTGAGATTTAGTAAAAGCTATATTTTATATAGAATTTGTGTGCCATAAAAGACAATCCCCCCTCACCCTCGCTTGTTGTTATTTTTGTTGATTGTCATAGGCACCACGGTCCCGCCCTGAGGTCTTAGCAGAGTCATGTCAGGACTACAAATTCAGGCTACCTAAGTTGTGCAGAAGTTTCCTTCCTATTGTGCTTCTGTAAGAATATATTATATACATTTTCATATATGCAGCACAAACCGCTAAGGTGCAGGGGTGGGTGGTGCACATTTCCTGCTTTTTTTGGAAACACATGAAAACATTTTTACCACATATAAACAAAAACTCTAAAAACTGGGGGAGGCATATCAGGCGTCTGGCTCCTGTGGTCCTCCTCTCGACCACTCAATTGGCTCCAGGGCCGGTGCAAGGTTTCTCTGCACCTTAGGCAAAACTTCTGCCTACTGCCCCTTCCCCCTACCCGCCCTTCAGGTGAAAGACATGCTGCCGCTCTCCCCCACCCCCAGTCTGTTGCATGGCTGCTCTCTTCTCCCCATCTCCCCAGTCTGTGTGGGTGCCTGCAGCTCTCACCCCCCCCACTCTGTTAAATGTCTGCTGTTCTATCTCCTCCACATCTGTGTGCGTGCTGCTGCTCATCCCCCCCCCCAGACTGTGTGCATGCCTGCTGCCCCCCCTCCCCAGACTGCTGCTCTGCTGCTCTCACCCTCTTTCCTTATCGAATGCAGAGAGTGCACTGTGCAGCCACCTTACCTGCGGGATGCGATGCAGAGTTGGGACTGAGTAGTCTGCGAAAGAGCCTGCAATGAAGAGCAGCGCCACATGTCACCCCCAGCCAGGACTCCAGGAGCTGTCAAAGAAACATCTTGTGCCAGGTGGAGGCGGAGCTGGAGGCTGCAATACGGGAGCTTGCCAGTTGCGACTACTGTAAGATACGAGTGCCGGGGGGATTGCGGCGACTGTGAGGTAGGACCATGCTACCTTTTTCAGGCAGCTGTAGAAGGCCGCCCCCTCAGGATCCGGCGCCCCTAGGCAGCTGCCTAAAGCTGCCTAGTGGAAGCTCCGGCTCTGATTGGCTCCCAAGCAAGGTATTTGGATAGAAAGCCTTATATACTATATTCGGAACTATAACCTGTTAGCGATCAGTAAAACTGTAATATACTGTATGTGCACCTACTTAATTATAGCTTTCATTTAAATCTCACCCCCTGCAGGCTTCTCAGGCACAAGGAATCGGTAGACAGAACTTTATTGCCTCTTCTGGATCTGCTGCCGGTGTGTGGATTTGTTCGAGTCAAAAATGACAAAACGTTGGTAGGTACGCTCTTACACATTACTGTAAACCATTCACAAGTGTCTTACTTCTAAAGCAAGCTGCACAGGAAATGTTAATTTCCTCTGCCCTCTGTACCTTAGTAAGGGGAAAGAAAGCAGAGGTTTGTCAAAAATGGAGTCAGTTTATCGTCAGCTGTGCAATCTATATTTACTTACAAGGTAACTAACAATTCCAACAAAAAAAACCCACAATGCACGATTTCAGGGAAATTTAGGTACAGTATACTGTCAGTACTGTACTGTCAATAGTGAATATTTTTCACCATTAATTTTCATGGGATCTGTTTTTGCACATTATTTCTGTGAAACTGTTCTTAAAAATGTACCCCATTGTGCTTGCATATTTTGAATGTCATACATCTTGGTTTGCGGAAATAGAATACAAGTTGCTTGAATGACACTAGAGTGGGCGTTGAGGTTAGCCTAAAGCAGCAAGTCCATTATTATTTATTTTAAAGATTGTTCATTGTGACAGGATAGAATATAAGAAGAATGTTGGTATTTACTATTTTCCTGGCTTACTTCTTCAGCTATGGCAGCCACACTCACATGTGACATGATGTAGTGTCTACTCACATGACATACAGAGAGCTTTGAGCCTATGGCAGCTAAATTTTTATAACCTCCAAAAAATAGGGCTAATGAATTTGTAGAATTCCTTAAAGAAAACTTGCAATTGCTGTTATGTAGTGCGAGAATAGATTTTATTTCACTACGTATAACCGCTGTAGAAAATGTTCTCTTGACACAATTTATCTCTAAAAGTTTTCAGCGAGCCACTTAGTTATATACTTACTGGGTTACTGCAGTAAGTATATACTTACTGCTTTGCCGGGTAGTCTGTGCATACGTGACCAGTTCCGGTATGAATGGTTGACCATGTTATGGTCGACCATGTTATGGTCGACAGTCATTAGGTCGACCACTATTGGTCGACATTGACATAGTCGACATGGACACATGGTCGACACATGAAAATGGTCGACACATGAAAATGGACGACACATGCAAAGGTCGACATGAGTTTTTTTTACTTTTTTTGGTGTCTTTTTTTGCGTAATGTGACTGGGAACCCCAATTAGTGCACCGCGTCCCCTCGCATGGCTCGCTTCGCTCGCCATGCTTCGGGCATGGTGCCTTCGCTCCGCTACCGCTTCGCTCGGCACAGATTACCGTTCCAATCGTAGTCCACGTGGATCGTAAAGTATGGAAAAGTTCCCCAAAAGAAAGAAAAGTTAAAAAACCCATGTCGACCTTTTCATGTGTCGACCATGTGTCCATGTCGACCATGTCAATGTCGACCAATAGTGGTCGACCTGATGACTGTCGACCATAACATGGTCGACCATCTGAACGGATACCACGTGACCTGGTAGTGCCTGGTTACACATGCGCACTGCACTGAAAGCTTAAACTCTGCATCCAGTTTAAAATTAAAATTAAAAATAAAAAGTTAAAACCATTGAAAAAAATCAAATATTATTTTAACCTAACTTACAATGGGAAAAAGATACTTTATTTAATTAAATAATGTAGCTTCTGACCTGCCGACCTAGAACATGTCAACCTATAGACCCTGTCGACCTAGAAACCCTGTTGACCTAGTTACGGTTGACCAATAGTGGTCGACCTAGTTACTGTCAACCTAGAGAGCAGATCCCACTACTGTGTGGCGTACCGTGAATAAGGGACACTACTATGCGGTGTAATGTGAATAATGAGCACTACTGTGTGGCATCATTTGAATTGAGGGTACTATTGTGTGGTCACACCTCTTCCCCACATGGGCACACCCCCTTATTTTGACTGACTGAGGGGATTGTTTGTGGAAGGGGGGCCCCGAATCAGTGTCATGCTTAGGTCTCCATGAGGTCTCAATCCGCTTCTTCTGGAGGTAGTTGGGAACAGGGCCGGCGCTACCATTAGGCAGCTTTAGGCAGCTGCCTATGGGCGTAGGCCACTGGAGGGCGGCACCACACGCTGCCGATGAGAAAATGCTTTCCTTATTATTTCCTCAGCTACGAGCTCCTCCCGACCTGTTCCTTAAGAGATGGCCGCCCAATTGTTTTCAGCTGAGCCGCCACTCCACTGTGTATAACGTGAGTGTAACCCATCGGGTGATAAGCCTGCTCTTTTTATGTATAGTTTGTATAGATTTTTTTATAGCACTGACTATAGTTCCTCTCATGCTCTCTGAAATCTGTCCGCCTCCCCCTCCCCTTCAACTTACATATTCCTGCCCCACACTCTGGAATTGCGATTGCGGACTCGGGCATGATGCCCGCACCCCCCATCCGCGGACTCGGGCATGATGCCTGTACCCCCCACCCGCGGACTCGGGCATGATGCCTGCACCGGCACCTCCTCTAACCCGTGGACTCGGGCATGATGCCCACACCCCCCACCCGCGATCCCCCCTCCACCCGCGATCGCGGACACGGGCATGATGCCCGCACCCCCCTCCCACGATCGCGGACACGGGCATGATGCCCGCACCCCCCTCCCGCGATCGCGGACACGGGCATGATGCCTGCACCCCCTCCCACAATCGCCCCCCCCCCACCCGCGATCGTGGACACGGGCATGATGCCCGCACCCCCCTCCCGCGATCGCGGACACAGGCATGATGCCCGCACCCCCCACCCGCAATTGCAGACTCTGTCCCCTCCCCCCCTACACGTTTGCACACTCGGGCATGATGCCCGCACCACCCACCCCATGTTTGCAGACTTGGGCAAGATCCCCTCCCCCCCCTGTGATTGTGGACTCAGGCATGATGTCTGAACCCCCCATCCCTAGCGATTGCGGACTATGGCATGAAGCCCGCACTCCCTCCCCACACAATTGCGGACTCGGGCATGATGCCCGCACCCCCTCTCACCATGTTTGCGAACTTGGGCAAGATCCCCTCCCCCCCTAGCGAATGCGGACTAAGGCATGAAGCACGCACTCCCTTCCCCCCCTGCGATTGCGGACTCCGCTTGTTACCGACCCCCCGATTGCACACTGCCGCATTTTGCACACACCCCTTCCCGCGATTGAAGACAGGCATGGCGTCCGCATAGCTCCCAACACACACACACACACTCCGCGCTCGTGATTGCATTCTGGGTTGTTTCTGCCTCCGTCAATTGCAGACTCGGGTATGTTGTCACCCCCCCACGCGATTGCAGACTCCCACATGTAGGTGATACGGCATTTACCACGTACCATTATGTAAGCATGGTCCCTTATGGGAGTAGTGCAGTATATTACGGACCCTCTCCCTAACCCTCGGTCCCCGCAGGCTAACCCTTCCTCCCCGCAGCCTAAACCTAACCCTCCCCCGCAGCCTAACCCTAACCCTTCCTCCCGGCAGCCTAACCCTAACCCTCCCCCGCAGCCTAAACCTAACCGGCACCTTTAACCAGGGCGGAAAGGGCTTCCCCAACCCACGACTGATCCGTCTCTCCCACTGTCGGCCCATCTGCCCCTGTCATTTCTGACACTTTTTTTAAGGGCCCCAAATTCACGTTTGCCTTCACCGGGAGCCTGAGCTTAGCAGAATTGCGAACGAAAGATTAGCAGAATTGTGAATAGAAATTTCTTAGCAGTTTCTGAGTAGCTCCAGACTTACTCACAAATAGCGATCAGCTCAGGCCGTTTCGTTCCTGGTTTGACGTCACAAACACGCCCTGCGTTCGGCCAGCCACTCCCCCATTTCTCCAGACACTCCCGCGTTTTTCCGCACACTCCCAGAAAACGGCCAGTTTCTGCCCAGAAACACCCACTTCCTTTCAATCACACTCCGATCACTTCAACGATAAAAATTCTTCGTTCGGAAATGAGTAAATCTACTAAGTTTTGTGCTAAAATATTAACCGCATGCGCACTGCGAACCATGCGCATGCGCATTTTTGCCTTAATTGCTCCGTTGCAAAAATCGGCAACGAGCGAACAACTCGGAATGACCCCCATAATCAAGTACTGCCGGAATGCAGTTGGACTTTAAAAAATAAAAAACATTGTAAAATCATAACCCCTAACCTCAATCCAAACTAGTAAATAAACCCTAATACCCTAACTCCATCACCCAAACTAGCCCTGATACCCTAACCACTAAATTATCAGGCGGTGGCTGTGGAACTTACAAGATGCTGTGTCTGCACTTTTACCCTGAGGGTCTCAGTGTTTTGGTGTGTGTGGGTGTGGGGGTGTGTGTGTGAGGGGGGGGGGGGGGGGGCGCTGACGATTTGCCTAGGGTGCTGAGAAACCTTACACCGGCCCTGGTTGGGAAAGGCTATTGCCAGTGGTACTGTAGCTGGGGATAGCTATTGATGCCGTTGATGCTTGTTAAATAGGGAGAAATCAAATCTCTAATTCGGGTGCTGATAATAAGTAGTCTGTGAGGTATTACCACTTTGGATAAGCTGCAGCTTCAACTGAAGGTCACTGTACCTCCACGAATAAATCCAAACCAACCTATTTAAATGAAGCACTGTCCATCCAAAGTACAATTTTTATAACCTATTTATTACACATTATCACATAGACATAAAAAGAAATATCCACAAATATTAGGCGATAGCAATAAATTGTTGCAAGCACATAAGTTGTAGAGAGTGCATACACATGAGGAATGGCACAGTTCAGTTTGTTAGTAATAGTCTACTAAAATGAATTTCTGCTGCTGTTAATACTCTCTGTGATTACAGCCAAACTGTCACTTGTAGCATATATGCAGACTCAATGCTGCTTGTAAGTTACTATAGCAATGAAAATGTTAAGCAAGCAAATATGGAAACAGTCTCACATGGCTCCGTTCCAGCAGCTTCAGCATCCATATGGAATTAAGTAAGTAAATATCAATCCATGGTTCACCTGTAGTAGATACGGTGAAAAGACTATTTTTGTAGTTTATTAAATTCTACACACAGGAGGTGCAATCCAAATTTTGATCTAGTTGTCCGTTTGGGTGTTATCGTTCACGCAATGCAAGCCACGCATCGTTAATGACGTCATTATGTCAACCCCCTCTTCATCCCCTTAGGGAAGGGTTATTGAAATTATAATTAATAGTTTTTCTGTTTCCCACCTGAGGAATACCTATGTGAAATCTCAGCTTCCTAACATATCGGGAAGTAAGAGAATTAGTGAGTCAGCCAGTGAGTGAGTGAGGGAGTCATTTTACATATATATATATATATATATATATATATATATATAAAAATAGATTTTTTATCATAAATAGACCGTGTAGGTCTGGCATAGCCACCCTGGTCTAATGACGAAACGCGTTGGGCGTGGCCAACAGGATCTGTGACGTGCTGACCGGAGTTTGGCGGGCGTCTCTGGCTGGAATCCAGTTTGTGCTGCTGTGAGAGACTGTCCGCGGCACTGGTTATCCGTCAGCGGCGTTGGATGAGGTGTCTGGTAATCCGGAGGTCAGACATCCCTTTACAACTAAGCGGGTGACCTGATACTGAAATGTATGTGAGTTGTTACTGTTGAGTAAAAATCTTTTTATCAATTATACTCACTTGTGCGCCCTCCATTTCTTCTTTCTATGTGCCTGAGGAGTGACGGTTGGCTCTTAAGGGAGGAAAGCTGCACCATACAGCTATTGGACTTTTTAACCCCTTGCTGAGGGTACTACAAGACTTTCCATGAATGCGCAACTTCATTTATATATATAAGTTGTAACACTGTAAGGGTACAAAGTGCCGTTTCCTGGGGTAAATGGCAGCACGCAGCTGAGGAACCACACAAGTCCAGTTTCTGGTACAACTGACCCCAGCCAGTTTTATTATACAGAAAATAAAACAAAGACCAAAAGAAAATACCTTGCCTGTCCGGCACTAACTAAACACAAGATGTTCCTAACTATCACTAAACAAAAACACAGAGTTCTCCAGTAAACACTTTATAGCTCACTTGTATCAGGAAGCGTGTTTCTCTCACAGAGATCCTGCAGTCTTCCCAGGCAGTCTGCACACATTAATCAGGCTAGAAGCCCTATAAGACTCTTGCACAGCTGAAAGCCCTGATTAGCCCTCTGTGAGGCCAAAGATCCGAACTGGGCCCAATGCCTGGAACTCGCCCTATCTCTCTCTCAGGGCCCTTATCCAGCTATTCCAGCAAACTGAAAAGGTTCTAACAAAACAAAAGCATTTTCCTAGAAGTTTTCATTTTCTAAAACATGTAAGACAAGAACCTGGGACAAACATACCTGCCCTCAAACACTATCCCAGTGTTCTTGTCACATATCCCCCTCCCCTGTTTCGACCTAGGGGCCGGAACACTTGTAGCCCCCAAACAGAAGATGCGGGACAATGCATCTGCATTGGCCAATTGTGTACCCGGTCTATGTTCGACAGTAAACTTAAAATCCTGCAACGCTAGAAACCATCTAGTTACACAAGCATTCTTGCCCCTATTTACATACATCCATTTTAAAGTGGCATGATCTGTCACTAGTCTGAATTGTCTACCCAAGAAGTAATATCTCAAGGTATCTAGTGCCCACTTAATGGCCAAAGCCTCCTTTTCCACAATGGCATACCTTTTTTCATGCTCATTGAGTTTCCTACTCAAATAAATGATAGGGTGTTCGTCCCCATCTCTGGTTTGGGACAACACAGCCCCTATCCCTACCTCTGAGGCATCTGTCTGTACCACAAATTCTTTTGAAAAATCTGGTGTTATCAATACCGGTTGTGAACACAAAGCCACTTTTAACGCTTGGAACACTTTTTCTGCATCAGGGTTCCATTTCACCATATTTGACTGCTTCCCTTTGGTAAGGTCTGACAACGGCACCGCTGTGGCCGCAAAATTGGGAATAAACCCTCTATAGTACCCAGTTATTCCCAAAAAAGCCCTTACCTGTTTTTTATTCACTGGACGAAGCCAGTTTTGAATAGCATCAATTTTATTCAATTGGGGCCTAATCAGACCTCTGCCTATGGTGAAGCCCAAGTATTTGACCTCCTCCAATGCGAGGCAGCACTTCTTTGGGTTAGCAGTTAACCCTGCCTCTCTGATTGAGTCCAGTACTGCTTGTACTTTAACCAAATGGGACCCCCAGTCTGTACTGTGAATTACCACATCATCCAAATAGGCAGCTGCATATTTTCTATGGGGCCTCAAAATTTTATCCATCGCCCGTTGAAAGGTTGCTGGAGCCCCATGCAACCCAAAGGGTAACATCTTATACTGGTACAGCCCCTCCGGAACCGAAAAGGCTGTTTTTTCTTTTGCGCTATCAGATAAAAGTATTTGCCAGTAACCTTTGGTCAGGTCCAACGTGGTGAGAAACCTGGCTGTTCCCAGCCTTTCTATAAGCTCATCCAGACGGGGCATGGGGTATGCATCAAACTTGGACACCTCATTTAACTTACGAAAGTCATTACAGAAGCGTATGCTACCGTCGGGCTTCGGGATGAGAACTATGGGACTGGACCACTCACTGTTAGATTCCTCTATGACTCCAAGTTCTAACATGGTTTTAACTTCTTTAGAAACAGCTTCTTGCTGAGCTTCAGGAATCCTATATGGCTTTAAATGAACCCTGACCCCTGGTTGTGTGACAATGTCATGTTTTATTATGGTTGTTCGGCCAGGCAGCTCTGAAAATATCTCCCTATTTTGGACGAGAAATTCTTTAACCTGATTGTTCTGATCAGCTGATAATGTCTCTGACACCTTTACTGCAAGAAGCAACCGAGGTGAAGACACCGAAGGGCAAGGCTCCGCTGACAGAGACAACCTATCTTTCCAGGGTTTGATTAAGTTAACATGGTAGATTTGTTCGGGTTTTCTCTTTCCCGGCTGGTATACTTTGTAATTAACCTCATTCACTTTTCCCCTAATCTCAAATGGACCCTGCCATTTAGCTAGGAATTTGCTTTCCACCGTGGGTACCAAAACAAGAACTCTATCTCCAGGAGCAAATTCCCGTATCTTGGCACTCCGGTTATAGACCCTCTGTTGAGCACTTTGGGCCTGTTCCATGTGCTCTCTGACAATAGGTACCACGGCCGCAATCCTATCCTGCATTTGTGTTACATGTTCAATAACGCTTCTATAATGAGTGGGCTGTCCTTCCCACGTCTCTTTGGCAATGTCCAACAGCCCTCTGGGGTGTCTACCATAGAACAAATCAAATGGAGAAAACCCCGTAGAGGACTGAGGAACTTCTCTGATGGCCATTAACAAGTAGGGCAACAAACAATCCCAGTTTTTCCCATCTCTCTCAACAACCTTTTTTAACATACTTTTTAATGTTTTATTAAACCTTTCCACCAACCCGTCAGTTTGGGAATGGTAGATGGACGTCCTGAGGTGAGTGACCTTAAATAATTTGCACAATTCTTTCATGATCCTTGACATAAATGGAGTACCTTGGTCAGTCAAAATTTCTTTTGGTATTCCCACTCTACTAAAAATCTGCACCAGCTCCCTAGCTATCGCCTTGGTTGTGATAGTGCATAAAGGGACAGCCTCAGGATATCCAGTGGCATAGTCCATAATTACCAGGATATACTGATGGCCCCGAGCAGACTTTAACAAGGGCCCCACGAGATCCATGGCTATTCTGTCAAACGGGACCTCTATAATAGGCATGGGAACTAGTGGGCTCCTGAAATGGGGTCTAGGGGCATGATACTGGCATTCAGGACAGGAAGAACACTATTCAGACACTTCTTTATAAACCCCTGGCCAAAAGAACCTTTGTAAAACTCTTTCAGTGTTTTTTTCTGCCCCTAAATGTCCTGCGGTAACGTGACTATGAGCTAAATCTAGTACCGTTCTCCGATAAGGCTGGGGAACTACCAGCTGTTCCACCACATCCTCACCCCTTTTGACAATGTGGTACAAGATGGCCATGTGGGGATACGTAACCCTGTCACCTGGTACCACAGGTTCCCCATTAACAACAACCTTAACATTCTCTCTAGCCTTTATTAAGGTAGGATCCTTTAACTGTTGAGACGCAAACAGATCCTTCTTTACCTCCAGGTCAGGCACGCTTTCAGTTCTAACTACTATGTCTCTGTTCCCAGCAAGAGGGTTCTCACTGAACTCCCCATCTGTCACTTCCCCAGCCAAACTAGCAAAAGGCAAAGGGTCAGAAAGTTCCGAAGACACACGTACATCTATAAAATCACCGGTATCACTGGCTCTTTACTTCTCACATCTGTTGATAACCGTGATTCCCACAGTTTCCAAAAATGAGGAAAATCCCTCCCTATTATGGCCTCATGCACCAAGGTGGGGACCAGTCCTACTTTAACAATTGCTGACCCACCACAAGTTTCTATATTCACTTCAGCAGTGACATAATGTTGGGTATTCCCATGTATGCAAGTTACCCCAATAGGTATTTACTGGACCTTTAAGGGGTTCACTAACCCAGCTTTCACGAGGGTAACTAAACTTCCTGAATCTAGCAAGGCCTATACCCGGTTACCCTCTAAGAACACATCACACATTTGTTTTTCCAGCTCAGGTGAAGGTACCACAGTACAGGCTAACCTAGCAAAGAAAGACATTCTGCGACATTCAAAGGCAGCATCACATTGCATGGGTTTTTGCGTGACTGGGCAATTGGCAATAACATGACCTGGCATACCACACCTAAAACATTTAACCACACGATTATCAACCCGTTTGGGCAGCATAGACCGTTCTAGCCCCATTGGCCTGTATCCAGGGCCAGTGTTTACAGTCTCTCCAGCCTTGCGTTCTCTTAACCGCCCAGCAACGTTTTCCCACGGAATAGTCTTACCAGTCTTTACTGAAGGGCGCTGTTGAGGATCTATGGGCTGCTGGGTGGTCATCAGTAGGTCCTCTGCTGCCAAATACCTCTCTACCATGTCCACTAATTGGTCAGCAGTACCCGGGTTTCCATGGCTCACTCACTTGCGCAGGACCATGGGCAAAGATCTCAAGTAGCGGTCCATGACGACTCTTTCAACGATCTGGGGACCAGTTAATGTCTCTGGCTGTAACCATTTTTTTGTTAGCTGAATAAGGTCGTGCAAGAGGTAGCGAGATCGATGCTCGCATTCTCCACCAAGTTGTAACACTGTAAGGGTACAAAGTGCCGTTTCCTAAGGTAAATGGCAGCACGCAACTGAGGAACCACACAAGTCCAGTTTCTGGTACAACTGGCCCCAGACAGTTTTATTATACAGAAAATAAAACAAACACCAAAAGAAAATACCTTGCCTGTCCGGCACTAACTAAACACAAGATGTTCCTATCACTAAACAAAAACACAGAGTTCTCCAGTAAACACTGTATAGCTCACTTGTATCAGGAAGCATGTTTCTCTCACAGAGATCCTGCAGTCTTCCCAGGCAGTCTGCACACATTAATCAGGCTAGAAGCCCTATAAGACTCTTGCACAGCTGAAAGCCCTGATTAGCCCTCTGTGAGGCCAAAGATCCGAACTGGGCCCAATGTTTGGAACTCGCCCTATCTCTCTCTCAGGGCCTTTATCCAGCTTTTCCAGCAAACTGAAAAGGTTCTAACAAAACAAAAGCATTTTCCTAGAAGTTTTCATTTTCTAAAACATGTAAGACAAGAACCTGGGACACACATACCTACCCTCAAACACTATCCCAGTGTTCTTGTCACAATATATATATATATATATATATATATATATATATAAATACCATAAGTCCGGCACTCACTGTTCAACATCAATCAGCTTGTTCTGGTGCACAACCTCTCGCAGAGCATGCAGACATGGAACCAATGGAGGCACTCAGAAAGAAAAAGACGACACACCGCTGTATAGGTCATATATATATATATATATCCAACCTGCTCAGCCGGCACTCCACAGGATATAATTTAGTAACTTGCCAGGGTGCGCTCCAGAGGTTGGCCAACCTCACACATGTTCTCCCAATCAAAGAGTCACTCCTGGGCTGCCAATACGGTGAATCATTAAGGTGCTTTATTCAACGTTTCGGGGTACACGTTTTGTCACTGTCGGACTTCGTCAGGGGGTGTGACGAAGTCCGACAGTGACGAAACACGTTGGCCGTGGCCGGGAAGGATGTGGAGGACTCGCTGTAGCCCGACATCAAATCCGTGAGCTCAAAAGCTGAGGAGACTGTTTGCTTTCAAAGCCGTGAGGAACGATCCACTAGCCGCTATCCGGAGGCACTAGGGAACCGTTCGTGAGCTTGTTGTTTTAAACCAAGATGTATGAGCTTTATACCTTTGTATTAAAATACCTGTTATACTTGCTCATTGAGTGCACCTTCACTCTTTTTTAGTGCACATTGGAATTATACAGCTGTGGTTACGCTGTTCATTTGAGGTGTCTGCACTCGCATCAGTATATCCACGGAGCATTAAGATTCAAAGAACTGAGGACATTGATTGCACAACCATCTTTATAGCCATATATATATATATATATATATATATATATATATATATATAATAGATTTGCTAAAATTTACATTACAGCGCAGGGTTAGCTGGACCCTTAGGATTTGCGTGTAGCTAGCTGTGAAACATTTTAAGGTAAACTTGATTGCTGTTCATTCTTGGTCACATTTTTGTCTTTAATGGCTTAGAACTAAGAGTGGGCCAGAATTATGGGGTGGGCTGCATCAGATATCTATAGATTGTAAGCTTACGAGCAGGACCTTCCTACATCTATGGCTTTTTGTTAGTACCCAGTTTTGTTTTATCATGTTTCCAATTGTAAAGCACAGCAGAATTTCCTGCGCTATGTAATAAACTGTTAATAAATAATATCTGCTGACTCAGCTATTCCATAACTATATGAATCTGCCCTAAAAAAATAACCAGCACTATAATGGAGCAGATCCATGCTGTGTGCAGCTACACATCCAGTCCCTTCCAGCCACACACTACATAGATCTGCCCAGTCGCAAAGCTGATCACCCCTTCACAAAGTACAAGGTAAGCTTCAAATAGTTACAACTCTCCAGCTTGGAATTCTCTAATGTATGGGCAGATAGCGCAATAAGTAGAGTGTCCGACTGCAATGTCATAGTCAATGGATTTGAATCCCGGGCACATCAGCATCCTGAAAAGTAATAAAGGACAGTGCGACTGAACAACACGGAGTTATCTAGTCAAGTCCATGAACGCTGTATAGGTATTAGAGACAAAATGGGGGGGAGTAGGAGACAGGGGTTGTCAGGAGATGCTGGGCTTCAAAGAGGGGGGAAGCTGCAAGTGAAGGTAATTAGATAATTCATGATTGACAAGTACTGCCAACAGTGCCCTCCAGTGGCGGAACTAGCGAGCGGTGGGCCCAGGTGCGACAAAATGCTTTGCCCCCCCCCCCCCCCCCATCCCATCCAAGTCCACCCCCTCACCCCTGGAGAGGATCTGGTGAGGGGGACCTGCTCAGGGCCAGAGAAATGGATACCTAACAACAGTGCCGTAACTAGTCATTTTAGCACTGTGTGCAAGAAACGGCATCGGAGCCCCACCCCTGCATGCAAAACAGGGGCAGTGCGCGCCGTAGGCGCGCGCAAAAATACATAGTGGCGTGGCTTCGTGGGGAAGGGGTGTGGCCACAAAATAATACCAATTCATAAAACGGTGCACAGTAGTCTCCATTATTCAAATTACGCCGCACAGTAGCACCACTACACCAGGTAGAGACCCTTTTACACCTTACGGCGGACAGATTCCTCTTTTTACACATTACGGTAGACAGCGTCCCCTTTTTACACATTACGGCAGACAGCGTCCCCCTTTTTACACATTACGGCAGACAGCGTGCACTTTTTACACATAACGGCAGACAGCGTCCCTTTTTACACATAACGGCAGACAGCGTCCCTTTTTACACATAACGGCAGACAGCGTCCCTTTTTACACATAACGGCAGACAGCGTGCCCTTGTTATACATAGCGGCAGACAGCGTCCCTTTTTACACATAACGGCAGACAGCGTGCCCTTGTTACACATAGCGGCAGACAGCGTACACTTTTTACACATAACGGCAGACAGCGTGCCCTTGTTAAACATAGCGGCAGACAGCGTACACTTTTTACACATAACGGCAGACAGCGTCCCCTTTTTACACATTACGGCAGACAGCGTGCCCTTGTTACACATTACGGCAGACAGCGTCCCCCTTTTTACACATTACGGCAGGCAGATTCCCCCTTTTTACACAACACGTCAGGCAGATTCCCTCTTTTTACACATTGCGGCAAAGATTCCCCCATTTTACACATTACGGCAAAGATTCCCCCTTTTTACACATTATAGCAAAGATTCCCCCTTTTTACACATTACATCAGGCAGATTCCCCCTTTTTACACATTGCGGCAGGCAGATTCCCCTTTTTACACATTGCGGCAAGCAGATTCCCCATTTTTACACATTGCGGAAGGCAGATTCCCCATTTTTACACATTGCGGCAGGCAGATTCCCAATTTTTACACATTGCGGCAGGCAGATTCCCCATTTTTGCACATTGCGGCAGGCAGATTCCCCTTTTTACACTTTGCGGCAAGCAGATTCCCCCTTTTTACACATTGCGTTAGGCAGATTCCCCCTTTTTACACATTACATCAGGCAGATTCCCCCTTTTTACACATTGCGGCAGGCAGATTCCCCTTTTTACACATTGCGGCAAGCGGATTACCCCTTTTTACACATTGCGGCAGGCAGATTCCCCATTTTTACACATTGCGGCAGGCAGATTCCCCATTTTTACACATTGCGGCAGGCAGATTCCTCATTTTTACACATTGCGGCAGGCAGATTCCCCTTTATACACATTGCGGCAAGCAGATTCCCCCTTTTTACACATTGCGGCAGGCAGATTCCCCCTTTTTACACATTGCGGCAGGCAGATTCCCCATTTTTACACATTGCGGCAGGCAGATTCCCCATTTTTACACATTGCGGCAGGCAGATTCCCCATTTTTACACATTGCGGCAGGCAGATTCCCCATTTTTACACATTGCGGCAAGCAGATTCCCCCTTTTTACACATTGCGGCAGGCAGATTCCCCATTTTTACACATTACGGCAGGCAGATTCCCCATTTTTACACATTGCGGCAGGCAGATTCCCCATTTTTACACATTGCGGCAGGCAGATACCCCATTTTTACACATTGCGGCAAGCAGATCCCCCCTTTTTACACATTGCGGCAGGCAGATTCCCCCTTTTTACAGATTGCGGCAGGCAGATTCCCCATTTTTACACATTGCAGCAGGCAGATACCCAATTTTTACACATTGCGGCAGGCAGATTCCCCATTTTTACACATTACGGCAGACAGTCCCAAGAAAGAAAGAAAGAAAGAAAGAATGAATTATACTTACCCTCTCCGCTGGCTCAGGCTCCTCGGTGCAGCTTCTGGTCACGATTCCCGGGCAGGAGAGAAGGAGGAGGAGGGAGGTGGAGGAGGGAGCCGCAGCAGCGCTGTGTTATTGGTGGAGGCGCTGCTGCTGCTGCCTCTCTGCTTCACTATAGGCTGTTCTCGGAAGACAGCCTATAGTGAAGCAGAGGGACAGCAGCAGCAGCGCCTCCACCAGTTACAAAGTGCTGCTGCGGCTCCCTCCTCCACCTCCCTCCTCCTCCTTCTCCCCCGTGGTCGCTGCAGTGCGCTCCTCTCCTCTCTGGGCGGCTGTGTGCTGCGGGCAGCGGTTGCCCGCAGCACACAGCGGCATGTAATGAGTCAGTTTTGACTCATTACATGCTTTGGGCCCCTGGACAGAGGCGGGCCCCAGTGCAGCGCACTGGTTGCACTGGCGGTAGTTCCGCCTCTGGTGCCCCCTACCCGGCAGAGCTACTCCTCACACACCTAGTTATGGCCCTGCAATTGCTAATTGATAAACCTCTCTTAAGAACAGTGATAATAGGGATTCAATTCTCTGGTGTTCTAGAACATTGGGGGTCATTCTGATCTGATCGCACGCTGCAGTTTATCGCAGCGGTGCGATAGGGTCAGAACTGCGCATGCGCCAGCGCCACAGTGCACCGGCGCATGCCAGACTGCCGAAGACTGATTGACAGGCAGAGGCGGTCACTGGGCGGGGTGGGGATGGAAAGGCGGTGTTCGGCCGCCGTTTCGTGGGCACGGTCCAGCCAACCATGCGGGGGGTGGGCCGCAGGAGCTACTGCTAAAGTGCAAAAGCATTGCCGCTGTACTATGCTTTTGCACTTCTGCGGGGGGTAAGAAATGCGGGGCGGGATAGCCCTGTGCTGGGAATCCCCCCGCATGTCTATGGGCTACGATCAACTCGGAATCACCGCCATTGTTAGCACAGCCAGGCAACTGAATTTAGTAACCTGTCTGGTTTGATAATTAGTACCTGTTAATTAAAAAGTGTCCCCACTATAAAATTGTAAAGCGCAACAGAATTTCCTGTGCTGTATAAGAAACTGTTAATAAATAATAAATAATATCTGCTGACTTCCGATATTCCATGGCCCTTAATTGCCCTAATATAAATATTTTGGCACAATACCTGCACAACTACAATATATCTGTGTTATATAAATAGAATTCTTGTGTTAATTACACAGTCAGACTTGACTACTATTGCCTACTCTCTCGGAAAGGTCCAGAAAACTTCCATATCTAGGGTGGCTCTCTCGGACACCCCAGAAAGGTGGCCACATCTCTTGGAGGCCACGAGTGAAGTGGACAGTGTGTTTGTACAGCTTTATCATGCGATTCTCGATGAATTGCATCAACATGGCGCAACTGGATCATGGTGGCCTTGAGTATTTAACTTATTGCAAGTTTGGCATGAGCTCAGTCTGATGTATTAAATTCTTTTTTACTCTTGCTATCTGTCTTCCTCCAATATAGAGGGTCAATATAGAGGGTCATTCCGAGTTGATCACATGCTGCAACTTTTTGCAGACTGTGCGATCAACTAGACGCCGCCTATGGGGGAGTGGATTTTTGTATAGCAAGGCTGCGAACGCTTGTCCAGCCCTGCTATGCAAAAAATAAGAATTTACTTACCGATAATTCTATTTCTCGGAGTCCGTAGTGGATGCTGGGGTTCCTGAAAGGACCATGGGGGATAGCGGCTCCGCAGGAGACAGGGCACAAAAGTAAAGCTTTTACAGGTCAGGTGGTGTGTACTGGCTCCTCCCCCTATGACCCTCCTCCAGACTCCAGTTAGGTACTGTGCCCGGACGAGCGTACACAATAAGGGAGGATTTTGAATCCCGGGTAAGACTCATACCAGCCACACCAATCACACCGTACAACTTGTGATCTAAACCCAGTTAACAGTATGATAACAGAGGAGCCTCTGAAAGATGGCTTCCTAAACAATAACCCGAATTAGTTAACAATAACTATGTACAAGTATTGCAGATAATCCGCACTTGGGATGGGCGCCCAGCATCCACTACGGACTCCGAGAAATAGAATTATCGGTAAGTAAATTCTTATTTTCTCTATCGTCCTAAGTGGATGCTGGGGTTCCTGAAAGGACCATGGGGATTATACCAAAGCTCCCAAACGGGCGGGAGAGTGCGGATGACTCTGCAGCACCGAATGAGAGAACTCCAGGTCCTCCTTTGCCAGGGTATCAAATTTGTAAAAATTTACAAACGTGTTCTCCCCTGACCACGTAGCTGCTCGGCAGAGTTGTAATGCCGAGACCCCTCGGGCAGGCGCCCAAGATGAGCCCACCTTCCTTGCGGAATGGGCCTTAACAGATTTAGGCTGTGGCAGGCCTGCCACAGAATGTACAAGTTGAATTTTGTTACAAATCCAACGAGCAATCGACTGCTTAGAAGCAGGTGCACCCAACTTGTTGGGTGCATACAGTATAAACAGCGAGTCAGATTTTCTGACTCCAGCCGTCCTTTAAATGTATATTTTTAAGGCTCTGACAACGTCCAACAACTTGGAGTCCTTCAAGTCGTCTGTAGCCGCAGGCACTACAATAGGCTGGTTCAGGTGAAACGCTGATACCACCTTAGGGAGAAAATGCGGACGCGTCCGCCGCTCTGCCCTATGTCGAATGGAAAATTAAATAAGGGCTTTTATAAAACAAAGCCGCCAGTTCAGATACTCTCCCGGCCGAAGCCAGGGCCAGTAACATAGTCACTTTCCATGTGAGATATTTCAAATCCACATTCTTTAGTGGTTCAAACCAATTGGATTTGAGGAAATCTAAAACTACATTTAGATCCCACGGTGCCACCTTAGGCACCACAGGAGGCTGTATATGCAGTACTCCTTTGATAAAAATCTGGACCTCAGGGACTGAGGCCAATTCTTTTTGGAAGAATATTGATATGGCCGAAATTTGAACCTTAATAGATCCCAATTTGAGACCCATAGACAATCCTGATTGCAGGAAATGTAGGAAAACGACCCAGTTGAAATTCCTCCATCGGAGCACTCCGCTGCTCGCACCACGCAACATATTTTCGCCAAATACGGCGATAATGCTTCGCGGTGACTTCCTTCCTTGCCTTTATCAAGGTAGGAATGACTTCTTCCGGAATGCCTTTTCCTTTTAGGATCTGGCATTCAAACGCCATGCCGTCAAACGCAGCCGCGGTAAGTCTTGAAAAAGACAAGGACCCTGCTGAAGCAGGTCCCTTCTCAGAAGTAGAGGCCACGGATCGTCCGTGACCATCTCTTGAAGTTCCGGGTACCAAGTCCTTCTTGGCCAATCCGGAGCCACTAGTCTTACTCCTCTTTGCCGTATAATCCTCAATACCTTTGGTATGAGAGGCAGAGGAGGAAACACATATACCGACTGGTACACCCAAGGTGTTACCAGCGCGTCCACAGCTATTGCCTGCGGATCTCTTGACCTGGCGCAATATCTGTCCAGTGTTTTGTTGAGGCGAGACGCCATCATGTCCACCATTGGTTTTACCCAACGGTTTAATAGCATGTGGAAAACTTCTGGATGAAGTCCCCACTCTCCCGGGTGAAGGTCGTGTCTGCTGAGGAAGTCTGCTTCCCAGTTGTCCACGCCCGGGATGAATACTGCTGACAGTGCTATCACGTGATTCTCCGCCCAGCGAAGGATCCTGGCAGCTTCTGCCATTGCCCTCCTGCTTCTTGTGCCGCCCTGTCTGTTTACATGGGCGACTGCCGTGATGTTGTCCGACTGGATCAACACCGGTCTTCCTTGAAGCAGAGGTTCCGCCTGGCTTAGAGCATTGTAGATTGCTCTTAGTTCCAGAATGCTTATGTGAAGAGACTTTTTCAGGCTCGACCACACTCCCTGGAAATTTCTTCCCTGTGTGACTGCTCCCCAGCCTCTCAGGCTGGCATCCGTGGTCACCAGGATCCAATCCTGCATGCCGAATCTGCGGCCCTCCAATAGATGAGCCTCCTGCAACCACCACAGAAGGGATACCCTTGTCCTCGGCGACAGGGTTATCCGCAGGTGCATCTGAAGATGCGACCCTGACCATTTGTCCAACAGATCCCTTTGCATGGAATCTGCCGAAAGGGATTGCTTCGTAAGAAGCTACCATTTTTTCCCAGGACTCTTGTGCATTGATGTACAGACACCTTTCCTGGTTTTAGGAGGTTCCTGACCAGGTCAGATAACTCCTTGGCTTTTTCTTCGGGAAGAAAAACCTTTTTCTGAACTGTGTCCAGAATCATCCCCAGGAACAGCAGACGAGTTGTCGGCATTAATTGGGATTTTGGAATATTCAGAATCCATCCGTGCTGCTTTAGCACCTCTTGAGATAGTGCTAAACCCATCTCTAGCTGTTCTCTGGACCTTGCCCTTATTAGGAGATCGTCCAAGTATGGGATAATTAATACGCCTTTTCTTCGAAGAAGAAATATTATCTCGGCCATTACCTTTGTAAAGACCCGAGGTGCCGTGGACAAACCAAACGGCAGCGTCTGAAACTGATAGTGACAGTTTTGTACAACGAACCTGAGGTACCCCTGGTGTGAGGGGTAATTGGAACGTGGAGATACGCATCCTTGATGTCCAAGGATACCATAAAGTCCCCTTCTTCCAGGTTCGCTATCACTGCTCTGAGTGACTCCATCTTGAACTTGAACTTCTTTATGTACAGGTTCAAGGACTTCAGATTTAGAATAGGCCTTACCGAGCCATCCGGCTTCGGTACCACAAAAAGAGTGGAATAATACCCCTTCCCTTGTTGTAGAAGAGGTACCTTGACTATCACCTGCTGAGAATACAGCTTGTGAATGGCTTCCAAAACCGTCTCCCTTTCTGAGGGGGACGTTGGTAAAGCAGACTTCAGGAAACGGCGAGGTGGCTCTGTCTCTAATTTCAACCTGTACCCCTGAGATATTATCTGCAGGATCCAGGGATTTACCTGCGAGTGAGCCCACTGCGCGCTGTAATTCTTGAGACGACCGCCTACCGCCCCCGAGTCCGCTTGCGAAGCCCCAGCGTCATGCTGAGGCTTTTGTAGAAGCCGGGGAGGGCTTCTGTTCCTGGGAAGGAGCTGCCTGTTGCTGTCTCTTCCCTCGTCCTCTGCCTCGTGGCAGATATGAATAGCCCTTTGCTCTCTTATTTTTAAAGGAACGAAAGGGCTGCGGTTGAAAGGTCGGTGCCTTTTTCTGTTGGGGAGTGACTTGAGGTAGAAAGGTGGATTTCCCGGCCGTAGCCGTGACCACCAAATCCGATAGACCGACCCCAAATAACTCCTCTACGCATCGCCTGTCCACTGTCGTGTCCATAAAGCTCTTCTGGCCGAAATGGACATAGCACTTACCCGTGATGCCAGTGTGCAGATATCTCCCTGTGCATCACGCATATAAAGAAATGCATCCTTTATTTGTTCTAACGACAGTAAAATATTGTCCCTGTCCAGGGTATCAATATTTTCGATCAGGGACTCTGACCAAACTACCCCAGCACTGCACATCCAGGCAGTCGCAATAGCTGGTCGTAGTATAACACCTGCATGTGTGTATATACCTTTTTGGATATTTTCCATCCTCCTATCTGATGGATCTTTAAGTGCGGCCGTCTCAGGAGAGGGTAACGCCACTTGTTTTGATAAGCGTGTTAGCGCTTTGTCCACCCTAGGAGGTGTTTCCCAGCGCTCCCTAACCTCTGGCGGGAAAGGGTATAAAGCCAATAACTTCTTTGAAATTAGCAGTTTTTTATCGGGGCACCCCACGCTTCATCACACACGTCATTTAATTCTTCTGATTCGGTAAAAACTACTGGTAGTTTTTTCACACCCCACATAATACCCTGTTTAGTGGTACCTGTAGTATCAGCTAAATGTAACATCTCCTTTATTGCCAAAATCATATAACGTGTGGCCCTACTGGAAAATACGGTTGATTCGTCACCTTCACCACCGGAATCAGTGCCTGTGTCTGGGTCTGTGTCGACCGACTGAGGCAAGGGGCGTTTTACAGCCCCTGACGGTGTTTGAGGCGCCTGGACAGGCACTAATTGAGTGTCCGGCCGCCTCATGTCGGCAAACGACTGCTTAAGCGAGTTGACGCTATCCCGTAATTCCACAAATAAAGGCATCCATTCTGGTGTCGACCCCCTAGGAGGTGACATCCTCATATTTGGCAATTGCTCCGCCTCCACACCAATAACGTCCTCATACATGTCGACACACACGTACCGACACACAGCAGACACACAGGGAATGCTCTATACGAAGACAGGACCCACTAGCCCTTTGGGGAGACAGAGGGAGAGTCTGCCAGCACACACCAAAAAGCGCTATATATGACAGGGATAGCCTTATGATTAAGTGCTCCCTTATAGCTGCTTTTATATTAATATATATTGCCATTTATTTTGCCCCCCCTCTCTGTTATACCCTGTTTCTGTAGTGCAGTGCAGGGGAGAGACCTGGGAGCCTTCCTGACCAGCGGAGCTGTGACAGAAAATGGCGCCGTGTGCTGAGGAGATAGGCCCCGCCCCTTTTTCGGCGGGCTCGTCTCCCGCTATTTAGTACATTTAGGCAGGGGTAAATATCTCCATATAGCCTCTGGGGCTATATGTGAGGTATTTTTAGCCTTTTTAAAAGTTTTCATTTGCCTCCCAGGGCGCCCCCCTCCCAGCGCCCTGCACCCTCAGTGACTGCCGTGTGAAGTGTGCTGAGAGGAAAATGGCGCACAGCTGCAGTGCTGTGCGCTACCTTAAGAAGACTGCAGGAGTCTTCAGCCGCCGATTCTGGACCTCTTCTTGCTTCAGCATCTGTGAGGGGGCCGGCGGCGTGGCTCCGGTGACCATCCAGGCTGTACCTGTGATCGTCCCTCTGGAGCTTCATGTCCAGTAGCCAAGAAGCCAATCCATCCTGCACGCAGGTGAGTTCACTTCTTCTCCCCTCTGTCCCTCGTTGCAGTGATCCTGTTGCCAGCAGGAATCACTGTAAAATAAAAAACCTAAGCTAAACTCTCTAAGCAGCTCTTTATGAGAGCCACCTAGAATTGCACCCTTCTCGGCCGGGCACAAAAATCTAACTGGAGTCTGGAGGAGGGTCATAGGGGGAGGAGCCAGTACACACCACCTGACCTGTAAAAGCTTTACTTTTGTGCCCTGTCTCCTGCGGAGCCGCTATCCCCCATGGTCCTTTCAGGAACCCCAGCATCCACTTAGGACGATAGAGAAAAAGTTTTGTGCAGAAGTAGACTAGGGTAAGCGTTACTCACCCTGTGCGATCACTTCAGCGTTGCAGGTCCCGGAATTGACGTCAGACATCTACCTTCGAAACGCCTCGACACGCCTGCGTTCGGATCTCCATGCCCGAAAACGGTGAGTTGATGCCCAGATTCGCCTTCCTCCTGTCAATCTTATTGCAGTTGCCGCTGCGACCACTTTCTTTGTTGGAGTCGTAGCTGCCTGGCGACTGGCATTGCTGGGCAACTACACGCCTGTGCAATGCGGCTGCCGCGCATTCGCAGTTCTGACCCGATTGCACAGCTGAGAAGAAGCGCAGCATGCTATCGGCTCGGGGGATTTAAGAGGAGCAAGTTGCAAGTGAGATTGATTAAAACAGAAAATTGACAGGTGGCTGCAGAACAGCGCCTCCTGCCTTGTGGTGCCAGGTATGGTGGCACATGTCGCACCACCCTAGTTACAGCCCTGGTTATGAGTGCCTACATTTAATGCTGTGGACATGGGTGTTTATAAGGCATAATGTATGTAATGCCTATTGGCTGGTGGAGATGTTCAGGAATGTACTTCAAAGACAAACAGGTACAAGCAGCCT
Organism: Pseudophryne corroboree; assembly: GCF_028390025.1. Lineage (NCBI taxonomy): Eukaryota > Metazoa > Chordata > Amphibia > Anura > Myobatrachidae > Pseudophryne > Pseudophryne corroboree. The sequence goes on along the minus strand of NC_086453.1, from coordinate 80,918,169 downwards.
GTCCCACTGAAAGACATGTGTGGTTTCATGGTAACAATAAAATACTGTGCAATTACATTGACGTGGGCCATCAACAGGCATGGAGGACATGCAATCATACAAAAAAAGGTGGATACAAATGTATTGTTTTTTGTGGGTGTTATTTTGTATGTTTAACTATATATGACCCAAATTAGTAGAAATATGTCCACTCACGGGTTTGCTTCGCTCCACTTCGCTGGCCAAAAAATTACTAAAGGTAATAGTTTATGGGATGGAAAGTAAATTCAGTGTAAGTTGTAAAAACATGAAAAATAATCCAAATCATGTGTCAACCTTATGTGTGTCAACCTAATGTACACGTCTACCTTTTGTATTGTCTACCTTTTACATGTCTACCTTTTGTACCTTGACTGTTGACCATATGGTGTTGACCTATTGACTGTAGACCTTTTTCACTGTCTATCTATCATCCACCTCCCGTGACAGATAAAGGTTCACATGGGTCAGGAGCCGAAATTTATGTAGGGCCTACTTTATGCCAGCACAGGGGAAGTGACTAGTTCTGCAGGGGTGGGACTAGTGATGTGGTGGGTGTGACCAATGCTGTGGGGATGCGGTCTGCACAGCATGGGGAGTGGCCTGTGCTGTGGCGATCTCTCTCTCTCTCTATACACACACACACACCTGTATAATAACCCACCATGGTCTGTCCCTTCTCTGACATGAGTAGTGGGGGCTGGGGAACATGCCGCAGGAGTCAAATGCTCCCACTGCAGCAAGTGGACGGAGGAGGACCACTCTGTCGGCAGCAGGAATGAGGTAAGTATCAAGTGGAGACGTGTGTGTGTGTGTGTGTGTGTGTGTGTGTGTGTGTGTGGCTGGACAGAGTGGGAGGCTTACCAAGGTGACCCAGATGACCAAGGTGACCCGGGTTCCTTTACCAGTGTGTGTGTGTAATATACATACGTATAAACAAACACACACATACCTGTGCAGCGGTAAGTTTGATAACAGTTCCTGGTTGAGGCCATGATGAAGCCAGAGGCGACTTCAGGAGGAGGAGGTGCTGAATCTACACAGCATTCAGCCCTAACTGTCACTTTTCAACATATCCTATAAAATGGCAGTTAAGAACTGATTGGTTGGTACTTTATCTCCCTCCATTTTATCTCTCTTCAAGGTTTGATACATCTCTCCCTTTACAGAGGTTTTGTGAAGCCCAGGGATGGATTGGGATGGAAAACCAGTCCGGGAAATTTAAGGAAGCAGCCCTAATGGGGGTGGGGTCTGTTGAGGGGAGCGGGATCCCTCCTCATAAGGCCTGCAGGGCTGTTTCTAGCCAATTTGGCTCCCAGTGCGAGATTTAAAAATGCGCCCCCCCATGACATAAAAGAATGTGCCCCCCACACACACACACCTAGATAAATAAAAAAAAATTGCGCGTGTGGCCTCATTTAAATGGGCATGGCCTCGTCTGAAAAGACTACCTCACAATCCAGTTTTTTGACCCTGCTCCAACAGATCACGACCACCACAGGAAAAAAAAAATTCTACCATAGTAAGCCCCACACAGTAATGCCCCCTGCACCATATTATGCCACACACCGCAATGCCCTTGATACATTAAATCCCCACACTGCGGCAGGCAAGAGTCCCCATTTCACACATTACGGCAGGTGTCCCCATTTTACACATTGAGAGAGAGAGAGAGAGAATACTTACAGAGGCGATTACCGCTCTTCGGCCCGACTCACCAGTCGCTCCTCGCGCCGGCCTTTCCCTCTTCCTAACTTGGATCCCCCTCTGTACTCCGCTCGGGGGGGGGTTCGCGGAGTGACGGGGTTGCGTCGTGACGTAACGACGCAACCGCGTCATTCCGTGAAACTCCGCCCCCCCGAGCGGGTTACTCGGGGAGAAATAGGAGGGGGAAGCAGGGAGCCACAGTGGTTGCACTGCTCGCCTGCCCCAAGAAACGGCCCAGAAGGCATGATTGTACATAATTGCGGCCTTCATTGCGTCTTTTGCTGTAGTTGTGTCTGAAGCGTCACACTGTGCTGCGGTGGCAGCAACATATATATTATACCCTGTGCTCAATCAACTGAGTGCATTTGTTGGGAGGAGCAGCACAGCAGGTTTCAGTGTGTGGCTATGGACAGCACTCAGCACCTGGCAGCCTGTGACGGAAAAAACTGCCAGCAGATCTGTGGATGGTGGGCTTGTTTTCTTGGGAGGCCTGGAACTGCATTTTCAGAGGTTTGATGACATTTTAGTGCTTAGTACATCTGCCTTGGAAGTTGCTTTTTTCACTTTTCTATAAGGAGAGATGTAGACATCTGCTTAAAACAAACCCTGACCCTGTGGCGCCTCCACACCAGACTGTAGTAAAGAAAAATAATGATATATTACATACTGTAAACTTTGACTGTCTATATGTACATACGTTGTTTTTATATATTTGTTTCCTCTGTTTAGGCTGTATTAACATATTTTTCTTCTTAGAATAATAATTACACAATACAGCTTTTTTTTTTCCCTATAAACCCAAAGTTCTGGTAACGCTAGCTGAAAGGATGGCATTACCAGAAGAGGGTATATTTATTTAATGCTTGAATAAATAGGCTCTCCTTCTGTGGAAACAGCCGCTGTGTATTGATAGGCTGAAAAACGCCTCAAGGCTACACCCCGTGTGACGAGTACGGAAGCAGCGCAAGGCAGCAGTGGACAGAGCTCCTATATGCCAGGTCCACCACCGCCGGGACCAGAAACCGCCACGACCTTATTGTGCAGCGCAAACCAGCCCTGTGAGTCAGCCTACTTATCGGACTGCCCAGGCGCAATATCAGTGCATGCCCAGTGAGTATCACAGGGCAGCTCAATCAGACAGCTATTGCCCGGCAGACCTGAAGCCACAGTGCCTGTGTTCTGCTGTGGACATTTAAATAACCTTTGAGGAGCTGCATTACTTATTCTGAACAGAGACTATGGGGTATATTCAATTGATGTTGAAAGCTGCCTCCTGTCAGAAAGACGTAAGTTTTCGAATTTTATAGGTCGGAAGGGGTTCCGACCTATGCAATATACCCCAAAATTATCCAACAAGTTGAGGAATTTGACTTGTCGGAAAGCATGTGCTTCTGTCGGAAACAGGTCCAAATCCAACAGGTTTTGGCCCCCTTTCCGACCATCTCAATCCGACTTTAAAAAAAGTTGGATTGAGATGAGGGAGCCGAGAGGAGGAGAGGGGGGAGAGCAGCGGGGAGACTGGGGAGAGCAGCGCTACAGCAGTGTAGCAGGAGGATGTGTCACAGATACCGCTCCAGCAAGCAAGAATTGCCCCCCCCCCCCCCACACCATTTTTCCAATTGGGATATAAGGCACATGCCTCGCAGGGAAGGGACATGACAAAATAATTCCAAGAGAAAGCCCATGCTATAAATTCCCCTTCCCAGATATAATATAATAGTTTTTGGGATCCGAGTAAGGCGGGAAGTCCTGAGCCAGGCTCGGATGTGTGACATTTTAAATCCCGGCTCGTATGGCAAAGTTCGGGGGAGGGGTTTGGTTCTTGGTGAACAGAACCTGCTCATCTCTAATTTTAGCAGCCAAATAGAAGTGCTTTTATTTTTCTTGCCATTTATCTATGTACTTGAAAAAAACATTTCTGTAATCACATCTGTCTTTTGATGTCTTGTAGTATTCTATAACCTTACATGTGAGATTGGAATGTATGACATATCTGGGGTGGAAGAGTTATTAAAACGATACCAGGCGTTCCAGATATTGTGATGAGTATCGAATTATGGAGAAAACATGGCAACCCAGATAATGTTCAACAGTTGTTCACAACGGAGAAGTAATGCTAAGTATATATAACAGAAAGACAGTGTCCTTGGTGGTATAACTATGCAAACAAAAATAATCCTAGCATAGCAATACAGAAGGTGGAAGGTCACCATGTCTGTGCAGGAGTACCAAATATCCGTACAGGGTGAAGGTGACTTCATAAATGGTGCCTACTACAATTAGTTTAAAGTCTGATTATTTAAAATGTCCCACAGCCCCACTGTAAAAGCTAAGAAATACAACTGTATTCCCATTACAGTGTCTAGGAAAGGGGATGTAAGCTCAGAAAAGGGAGGTCAGAAAAAGACATCTCGTCACATCTGGTGTGATGTTGGCCAATATACACATCGTTCTAGTGTGTACCCAGTATAGCCCGAAGTTTCCCTCACAGCCTAACCCTTATGCCGACATTTTGACACTGTCGATCTTTAGGCTACATCCCCTTTGCAGGTAAATGTTAAGTGACCACAAGACAGAAGTCAAAGTAAATAGATAATCTGCTGCTGTAATAAGACTCAAAGCAATGGTTACATCTCCTGTGCTCTGATGCTGTGAGCACACCTTATGTAGTACTACTTGGAAAGAGCTGTGTGATTACAACTAGGTGGCAGCCTTGTACAATGGATCGAGGAAATGAAGTACAGCTGTGCACTGGTTGTAAAGTTCCAGCAGACTACCACCAGGTGGTGGTATTGTTTAATAAGTGAAGGTAGAGAAATATAAACTGAGTCGCTTCAGGAGTTCTCAAATGGAGATTTGCTACCTACCTAAGAAAGCCTTGAAACTAAACGCAAGTTTTACATTTTAATATATGGCTCACTTGGACTGCAGCAGAATGGAGTTCTTTTCTTGCAGTCAGGCTTGGTTCTCTGCTGCTTTGTGTGAGTGTTGTGCTTCATAATCCAGAGCCTATAATGCCTATAGGACTCCATCATTTGTCTAGTTCAGAGTAGGAAAGCCAGTCCAGACCGTGAGTGGAGAAGCTCAATTCTCCCACCTCTCTCCACATACTGTAGGTGGAATCGTGGGCGGCCTCTGAATGGGAACCACTGCCTGGAGGGCTGCGTAATGGTCTTGAAAAAGGAGCAAAATAGATGAAGCTGCTAGTCCAGGGATGGTAGTTTCACAGGGGACGCAGGTCAGGGGCAATTAAATTTGATTATGGCTGGGTCTGTGCCCTGTGTATATAGTGCCTCCGGGCATTTGCAGGGGTGCCTTGGATTGGCGGTCCAGAACCAAATCAAAGTATTTTCAATGGTCAATGGAATAGACAACGTTAGTGCTTGTGGCATCCAATCATAAAATAAGCCCGGTTGCTGTGTGTGCCTGACTGGAGCCACCAGCATGAAAAACACTTGAATTCCCCCCAGAGGTGAGGAGCAGTGTCAGCTTTTTATTAAATAGGATGTGGACAAACAGAAGCAAATCCTGTCCCTCACCACAATTTACTTAATTTAATATTTTTTTGCAATGTGGCATTCGAGGGTACGCACGCATGCGCATAGGAATGCAGGGAACTGGCTTGCATTTGCAGGCAGCGGGAGTAAGACGCTCCTGCTGCCCTGCATAGTGAGGGGCAGTCATCGGCATACTATGAGCACGGGCAGCGTGAGGGTATGCTCCTGCTGCCCGTAGATTCATGCAGTTTTTTACAGCGGCACCCGCGAATAAAAGCAGGACAAAGTAAAAAGTAGCAGTGCGCATTACCGCAACCCATACACATCGTGAGAACGCCACGCTATGCTGCTATTTAAAGCAAGGATGTGTGAGCACACATCTGTATGCATACTGTATTTAAGTGTGTGTGAAACACATACTAATGGCAATTTACTTAAGGTAGAATCATACTTACCTACTTTAGTTGACTCTTCCATGGGAGAAGCCCAGAGAGGAGATGCAGGTGGACTGGGGCCAGGCTGAGCTATTAATGCCATTATGCCCCGTCCCTTCACAGTAAAAATGCAGCGATTGGTACATACAGGTTGAGTATCCCTTATCCAAAATGCTTGGGACCAGAGGTATTTTGGACATCGGATTTTTCCGTATTTTGGAATAATTAGATACCATAATGAGATATCATGGTGATGGGACCTAAATCTAAGCACAGAATGCATTTATGTCACATATACACCTTATACACACAGCCTGAAGGTCATTTTAGCCAATATTTTTTATAACTTTGTGCATTAAACAAAGTGTGTGTACATTCACACAATTCATTTATGTTTCATATACACCTTATACACACAGCCTGAAGGTCATTTAATACAATATTATTAATACCTTTGTGTATTAAACAAAGTTTGTGTACATTGAGCCGTCAGAAAACAAAGGTTTCACTATCTCACTCTCATTCAAAAAAGTCCGTATTTCGGAATATTCCGTATTTCGGAATATTCCGTATTTCGGAATATTTGGATATGGGATACTCAACCTGTATTTGCATAGGGATGGGGAAAAAATACAACATTTCCATATAAACACATCACTAGACCCTTCCCTTGATGTCTGCGTATTCCCTGTTTTAATCTTCCCATTCTGCCCACTCTTCTGGGGATGCGGGGACTACCCAAAAAATTGGGTGTCTCTCACAGGTTCCGGGAGAGTAGACATGAATGGCTAGAAGGGGAAACAAGAATATTACTTAGCTAGAATGACTAATTGCAATAAGCAGTAGCAATATTATTAGTACTACAGAGTATTTGTACCGTTATAGCCATAATAACTTATAATAACATAGGGGGTCATTCAGACCCGATCGCACACTAGCTTTTTTTTGCAGCGGTGCGTTCGGGTCTGAACTTCGCATGCGTATATGTGCATGCGTATATGCATCGCCGGACAGTGACGGATTTTACGAAGAAAGCGATCGCACCGGTGATCGCAAGAAGATTGACAGGAAGAGGCCGTATGTGGGTGTCAACTGACCGTTTCCAAGAAGAAACGCAAGTGTGTCCAGCAGTTTTAAGGGAGGGTTCCTGACTTTTGGCTCCAGGCCGGATCATTGCAGCGGCTGAGTAAGTCCTGAGCTGTGCAGAGACTGCACAAACCTTTGTTTGTGCAGCTCTCTGCACATCCGTTTGCACCCCTGCACAGCATTTACCCTCTCCCCCTGTAGGCGGCAACTACCTGATCTCAGCACTGCAAAAAAACGCCTGCGTGCGATCAGATCTGAATTACCCCCATAGTGATCATTTTCAATACATTTAAAAGAAATTCAAGTGTATAAAAAGAAATGTTAAGGATGCACCAAGAAAAGGGACAGTAGATCATCAGCACACATTACAGTTCTGATCCTTTCTTTAAAATACTGTATAACATTAATTCATTCAAAATATAGAACTTGAGATGCAATTTAAAGAGAAGGACACGACATGCCGTTCCACCAGCATCACAAGTTTTCCCTGGCATCCCATAGTGTCAGGTGTGGGGGAAAACTTGTGATGTTGGCGATGGCCGGTATCACATCGATTTGAATTGAATTCCCCCTATGTGTATCTCCTTTTTTAATTGATGAACGTACTTATCTTACAGTATGTGATACACCTATGACACTTTGTTGTAATAACTACGGCTACAGTATCTACATATGTAGCCACATTCATCGCACCTGTGGCAGGGCCGCACAGGCACACATGGCGTGCCATGCCGCAGATGTGACTTAATACACTAGGCTGCAACTAGTACAGCCCAATGTAATTCCTATGTGTTAGGGTCTCCTGCCCTGTGCTGCCACGTCGTCATGGCAACCGGGAGACAAGTGCTAGCAGAGTAACCTGAGCGCAGCTGATACTCCGGTTCGGGTCTTTTGCTGTGCAGTGGTTACAGGCTCTGTGCACGGTAGGGGATCCGGTGCTGGTTTTTGTGCTCACAGTCTGTGAGGTCTGAGTGGGGCGTGGACAGCACCTGCTTTATAAGGCCTCTTCTTAGGGTAAGCAGATGCTGCTGAATCTTTGTTGGTTAGTCAGTTCCTGAAAGTTAGCCAGTACTGTGTAGCTTTGTATTTGTTTGTTGCTTACTGCAAATAGGCCTGGGGATTTGGTATTACACTCTGCCAATCCAGACCTAGCAGTAAGACTGGAGTCAGTCGTTTAGCTTGCTGGGGTTCTGTTACTACTCTGTGAACTTAGCAAGTTTGCGGCTGTATTCTAAGACTTGCCTGTCTAATCCTGTCTCACTGTGCTAGGTGTCAGGGGTCAGTTTAGTGGCAGTAAGCTGAACCTGTGCACTGCAAGTGAGAATTAGGATTGTGGAGACTCTCCTTGTGTCTATCATTCCATCTCTGACCAAGGAGTTTACTGCCACACCCGTTGGTAACCCTTTAGGGTTTTGCTGTTGCCCTTAGCAACAGCATTTCGGGTTCTCTACGTATTAAAACACAACATCTTGCTTTTCTCATCTGAGCATTACTAATACAAGGGAGACACCCAGTTCCTTAGCCTCTGGGCTTCTCTGTTCACTTTGTGTGTATTTTGTTACCCTATCACCTTCTGTGTACGTTATGTCATATTCCCCAGTCTGTCTGTGAGTCCATTTGTTTTGCATAACAGTTCAAACACCAGTACATTCCTGCAGGCACTGGTGTGCATAACATATTCAGCAGCCTAATACTCCTGTTGAAATTTTGTGGGAATATGGAGCATACCCCTCAAAATACGTTGCAACAGGTGGTCGATCAGGTGCAGGTCCTGACTCGACAATTTAATGATTTGTCCATTAAAATGCACACCTCTCAGGCTGCTGGCGGAGCTCCCGCAGCAGCAGCACCTGCAGGGGTTAAGGAGCCGAAAGTAAATCTCCCGGATCGTTTTTCTGGAGATCGCTCGCAGTTCTTTTGTTTCAAGGAGAGCTGCAAGCTATACTTCCGGCTTAGGCCTCAGTCTTCTGGGTCGGAGATTCAGCGGGTGGGCATAGTGATTTCCTTGCTACAAGGAGACCCACAGGTCTGGGCATATGGGTTGCAGCCTGACTGTCCGTCGCTTAAAAGTGTTGATGCTTTTTTTACGGCACTGGGCATGTTGTATGATGACCCTGTCAAGACGGCCTCAGCCGAGGCTCAGATTTCGATCCTTAAGCAAGGGCGAAGGCCAGTTGAGGTTTACTGTACGGAGTTTCGGAGGTTGGCCCATGATACCCAGTGGAATGACCCAGCCCTGAGACACCAGTACAGAAGAGGTCTTTCTAACCAGATAAAGGACCAACTGGTACAATATCCCTTGCCTGATAGCTTGGATCAGCTCATGCAGTTATCCATCCGGGTGGATAGACGGCTGAGAGAGCGTAGGCTTGAAAGGGAGACTGAGATTTCCTTCCTTCCCAAGGGAACCTCAGACTCTGAGGAATTTTCCGAGGAGCCTATGCAGATTGGGGCTACCCGCCTCTCCTCGCGTGAGAAGACGCGGAGGAGACAGCAGGGGTTGTGTTTGTACTGTGGGAATAAAGGTCATGTGGTAGTATCATGCCCAGAAAAGCCAGAAAACTTCAGGGCCTGAGGTGATGGGAAATATCCTGTCAGGCCAGAAGTCAGAATTTCCCAAGAAGACTTTTATCATTGAAGATCCTCGGTCAAACTGTCAAGACTGAGGCCTTTGTGGACAGTGGGGCCGACGGGGTTTTTATGGACCGCCAATTCGCCCTGAAACACTCTGTTCCCTTAGTACCCTTGGCATCGGAAATTGAGATTTGTGGGTTAAACGGGGAACCATTATCCCAAGGTAAAATTACCTCTTGCACTAGCCAGATTTCTTTGTTTATTGGAGCCACACACTCTGAAAAATTGTCCTTTTATGTGACTGTCTGTACTTTTGCCCCATTGGTGTTGGGGTTACCCTGGTTAAGGGCCCACAATCCTCAATTTGACTGGGTCTCTGGGGAGATTCTTAGTTGGGGTACTGATTGTTTCAGGAGTTGCTTGAGCCTTCCAGTCAGGCTCTCGCAGCTAAGTTTGCCAGGATTGCCAGTGTGTTATGCAGATTTTGCGGACGTGTTCTCCAAAAAAGTTGCAGAGGTACTACCTCCCCATCGCCCCTATGACTGTGCCATTGATTTGTTGCCAAATGCTAAGCTTCCCAAGAGCAGGTTGTACTCCCTGTCACGTCCTGAGACTCAGGCTATGGCAGAGTACATTCAGGAGAACTTGGCTAAGGGATTTATCAGACCTTCACAGTCTCCAGTTGGGTCGGGGTTCTTCTTCGTGGGTAAAAAGGACGGTTCGTTGCGACCCTGCATCGACTTCAGGGAATTGAACCGTATCACGATTAAAAACTCATACCCACTGCCTCTCATTTCGGTCTTGTTTGACCAGCTTCGTACTGCCACCATTTTTTCTAAGATTGACCTACGCGGTGCGTACAATCTAATCCGAATAAGAGAGGGGGATGAATGGAAGACTGCCTTTAATACCCACTCAGGGCATTATGAATATTTGGTGATGCCTTTTGGGCTCTGTAATGCCCCGGCAGTCTTCCAGGATTTCATGAATGATGTGCTCAGGGAATATTTGGATAGATTCTTAGTTGTATACTTAGATGACATCCTAATCTTCTCCCATTCCCTGGAGGAACATCGGAAGCATGTACGCTTAGTCCTCCAGAAACTCAGAGACCACCGGCTTGGGGCGAAGCTGGAGAAGTGCGAATTTGAAGTTCAGCAAATCGCATTTCTAGGATATATTATCTCCCCAGAAGGTTTCCAAATGGAGGGTTCCAAGGTACAGGCAGTTCTGGATTGGGTGCAGCCCACTAGTTTGAAGGCGCTTCAGCGTTTCCTGGGCTTTGCGAATTTTTATAGACGATTTATCGCTGGATTTTCGTCTATAGTGGCGCCCTTGGTGGCACTCACTAAGAAAGGGGCGGATGTTGCTCACTGGTCTTGTGAGGCTAAAGCGGCTTTTGCCCGTCTCAAAAAGGGCATTTGTTTCGGCCAAGGTGCTGCGACACCCAGATCCAGAGCGTCCTTTTGTGATGGAGGTGGATGCCTCTGAGATGGGTATTGGGGCAGTGCTTTCTCAGATGGGAGTGTCTGATAATCGCCTTCATCCCTGTGCTTACTTTTCCCGTAAATTTTCGCCTGCCGAGATGAATTATGACGTGGGTAACCGGGAATTGTTGGCTATTAAGGATGCACTCGAGGAGTGGAGACACTGGCTTGAGGGGGCTAAGTTTGTGGTCTCAATTCTCACTGACCATAAGAATCTGGCATATTTAGAGTCAGCGAAGCGTCTCAATGCCAGGCAGGCACGATGGGCTTTGTTTTTTGCTCGCTTTAATTTTTTGATAACATATCGCCCTTGGTCAAAAAACATCAAGGCTGATGCGCTCTCGCGGAGTTTTGCTCCAATCCAGGAGACCACCGAGGAGCCGTTGCCCATTGTTTCCCCATCATGTATTAAAGTGGGCATTACCCAGGACCTCTTATCATTAGTCCTTAGAGCACAGGAGCAGGCTCCTCCAGACCTTCCGGTAGGTCTTTTGTTTGTGCCTCCTAGGTTAAGACAGCGAGTGTTCCTGGAATTCCATGCCAAGAAGTCGGCAGGTCACCCGGGTATTGCCAGAACTCGGGAGTTGCTATCTAGGGCGGTGTGGTGGCCCTCGGTGGCTAAGGATGTGGATCAGTGGGTTCGGGCATGTGACATCTGTGCCCGAAATAAGACTCCTAGAGGGGTTCCTGTTGGCCCATTACATCCACTCTCTATCCCATCTAAGCCATGGACCCACATTTCAATGGATTTTGTGGTGGACTTGCCCAAATCCTCGGGGATGACAGCCATCTGGGTTGTCGTTGACAGGTTTTCGAAGATGGCGCACTTCGTTCCACTGGTTGGGTTGCCATCGGCCAGACGCCTGTCTGAATTATTTATGCTGCATGTTGTGAATCTCCACGGGTTGCCACTTGATGTGGTCTCTGACCGCGGATCCCAGTTTGTGGCCAAATTCTGGAGGGCATTTTGTTCCGATCTCCAGATTTCTGTCAGCTTGTCGTCAGGCTACCATCCGCAGTCTAATGGGCAGACTGAAAGGGTGAACCAGTCCTTGGAGCAGTACCTCAGGTGTTATGTCTCCAAGTGTCAGACTGACTGGGTTGCTCATCTGTCCATGGCGGAGTTTGCCTATAACAACGCGGCTCACTCTGCTACAGGGATCTCTCCCTTCCTTTGTGTGTATGGGCATCATCCTAAGGCCAATTCTTTTGACCCCCTGGACTCCACGCCTGGTGGTTCCTCTGTGGTTTCGGTCCTTAGAGGTATTTGGCGGAAAGTGAAGAAAGCCCTTGTGTCTGTGTCATTAGTGACCAAAAGGGTTTTTGATAAGCGGAAAAGACCCTGCAGCTTCAAATTAGGAGACTTCGTCTGGTTGTCTACCAAGAATTTGAAGTTGAGACAGCCATCTCATAAGTTAGGCCCCCGGTTCATCGGCCCTTATAAGATCACCAGGGTTATCAATCCGGTGGCATTTCAGTTAGATCTGCCCCGTTCTTTGGGTATCAATAAAACATTTCATTGTTCCCTTTTAAAACGGGCGATTAGTAATCCTTCTTCCAGTGGAAGACCTTCCCCTCTTCTGATACGTGGCCAGAGGGAGTTTGTTGTTGAAAGGATTCTTGACTCCAAGGTGGTTCGGGGTCGGCTGTCATTTTTGGTGCACTGGAAGGGGTATGGCCCGGAGGAGCGGTCGTGGGTGCGCAGTTGTGATCTTCATGCCCCCAGACTGATACGCTCTTTCTTCTCGCAGTTCCCCGATAAACCCGGTGGTAGGGGTTCTTTGACCCCTCGTCAGAGGGGGGGTACTGTTAGGGTCTCCTGCCCTGTGCTGCCACGTCGTCATGGCAACCGGGAGACAAGTGCTAGCAGAGTAACCTGAGCGCAGCTGATACTCCGGTTCGGGTCTTTTGCTGTGCAGTGGTTACAGGCTCTGTGCACGGTAGGGGATCCGGTGCTGGTTTTTGTGCTCACAGTCTGTGAGGTCTGAGTGGGGCGTGGACAGCACCTGCTTTATAAGGCCTCTTCTTAGGGTAAGCAGATGCTGCTGAATCTTTGTTGGTTAGTCAGTTCCTGAAAGTTAGCCAGTACTGTGTAGCTTTGTATTTGTTTGTTGCTTACTGCAAATAGGCCTGGGGATTTGGTATTACACTCTGCCAATCCAGACCTAGCAGTAAGACTGGAGTCAGTTGTTTAGCTTGCTGGGGTTCTGTTACTACTCTGTGAACTTAGCAAGTTTGCGGCTGTATTCTAAGACTTGCCTGTCTAATCCTGTCTCACTGTGCTAGGTGTCAGGGGTCAGTTTAGTGGCAGTAAGCTGAACCTGTGCACTGCAAGTGAGAATTAGGATTGTGGAGACTCTCCTTGTGTCTATCATTCCATCTCTGACCAAGGAGTTTACTGCCACACCCGTTGGTAACCCTTTAGGGTTTTGCTGTTGCCCTTAGCAACAGCATTTCGGGTTCTCTACGTATTAAAACACAACATCTTGCTTTTCTCATCTGAGCATTACTAATACAAGGGAGACACCCAGTTCCTTAGCCTCTGGGCTTCTCTGTTCACTTTGTGTGTATTTTGTTACCCTATCACCTTCTGTGTACGTTATGTCATATTCCCCAGTCTGTCTGTGAGTCCATTTGTTTTGCATAACAGTTCAAACACCAGTACATTCCTGCAGGCACTGGTGTGCATAACACTATGGCGGCTCATGCATGCGCACACATGCGTCACAGTACACAGGCACATTAGCCGCGCCAGCTTTGCCTCAACTCTGACACTCTGTAACAAAGCAGAGCGCGGCTACATCTGTGTTCTTTGGATAGAAGTGGTTTGTTCATGATACAGTAACTGAAATTATCTTCATGTTGATTAGATCTATTTTGATTCTGGGCAGTGAGAGTGAGAAAGCATTGTTAGTTATTACTGGGCTGTAAATTATTTTTTTACATTAATCAAATACTCTGTTGGCAACTTGGATATGCAAAACAGTGACGGTTATACTGTACCTGCGTCATTTGTTTGCTCCCAGCCTAACTGTGAAGTAAGAGAGGCTAAAACCGGCCAACTGTTCCCTCTCCTATATTCAATCATTTTCACAGGGTGTGAGCCTGTGATAATGTCACAGAGTCGCCTGCATGCACGTTTCTACTATTCCACAATGCTCTGAGGCAGGGGCGTCAGTACAGGGGTGCGAACCTCTCCCGGTTGTCACCCCACAAGGGTGACACCAAAATGCCGACAAAATCCTCCTGCAGTGCCAGATTAAAGTCCTCATGGCGGGCCTGGAGCTGAACTTGATGAAGGGCCTATTGTGTGCCTCTGCCTGGAGTGTGACCAGTATGGCAAGGGTGTGACCAGTGCTGTATATTAGTGTGTATGTGTTTTTGAAAAAAAGAAAAATCTCAGCAATTAAATGCCAAATTATATCGCCAACAAATCAATTATTGAAACAAAGACAAACTTCCCAAAATTAAGATCATATAAAACAAATATGAACACACTCTTTCTCCAAAAAGGATGTCCATCATCATCAATAGTCCAGGATCAAAATCTACAAATAACAAGAGAAGGCGATGTGCCAAATAGTGCAAATTTGTGTAAATCCATATATACTACAAACAAAACAGGAGAGCACGATTATGGGCTGATTCAGAGGTAGACACTGCTGTATCTTTTGACATTTGCGCATCAGCAAGTTTATGCAAATACCACCACATTATGATTAAAATGTACACCCGACATTCACCTGAGCTGGGGTCCAACCTGTATACCGTTAGGAAGGTATACCTTGCAAAGGGTAGTCTGCAGGACACACCTGACAGTGGTGAGCAAATAACATAAGGAACCATAACATACCTCAAAGAGGTTGCTAATATAAGGACAACTGACACATTGCCTTGGGTACCATATACACGTATTAAAAATATATGATACCTATCCTCCCAGAGTTATCATTACATCACACACACATTTACGGTTAAACACAGAGAACAGCCACATATCTACAGATCTCACTATATTCTTAACACCCCATTGTAATTACCTTTCCTAACCTATCAGCGCGCTAACCTTTCCGATTATTAAAAAAGTATTTGGACAGCCACCGGTTGGCAAGTTGACCCACTTAAAAAGATGAGAAAGGTCTGTAATTTCCATCATAGGTACACTTCAGCTGTGAGAGACAGAATCTGAAAAAAAAAACTAGGAAATCACATTGTATGATTTTGAAACAATTTATTTGTATATTCTTGCGGAAAATAAATGTTTGGACAATCAAAAAGTTTAACTCAGTACTTTGTAATATAACCTCGGTTGGCAATTACGGTGGTCAAACGTTTCCTGTAGTTCTTGACCAGGTTTGCACACAATGTAGCAGGTATTTTGGCCCACTCTTCCATGCAGATCTTCTCTAGATCTGTCATGTTTTGGGGCTGTCGCTGGGCAACACGAACTTTCAATTCCCTCCACAGATTTTCTATTGGGTTGAGGTCTGGAGACTGGCTAGGCCACTCCAGGACCTTGAAATGCTTCTTACGGAGCCACTCCTTAGTTGCCCGGGCGGTGTGTTTGGAGTCATTGTCATGCTGGAAGACCCAGCCACGTTCCATCTTCAATGCTTTTACTGAGGGAAGGTGGGTTTTGCCCAAAATCTCACAATACATGGCCCCATTCATCCTCTCCTTAATGCGGATCAGTCGTCTTGTCCCCTTTGCAGAAAAGTAGCCCCAAAGCATGATGTTTCCACCCCCATGCTTCACAGAGGGTATGGTGTTCTTGGGATGCAATTCATCATTCTTCTCCCTCCAAACACAGCGAGTGGAGATTATACCAAAAAGTAAAATTTTGCTCTCATCTGACCACATTACATTCTCCCAATCCTCCTCTGTATCATCCAGATGGTCACTGGCAAACTTCAGACAGGCCTGGACATGTGCTGGCTTAAGCAGGGGGACCTTTTGGGTGCTGCAGGATTTCAATCCATGGCGATGTAGTGTGTTACTAATAGTGATGTGCACCTGAAATTTTTCGGGTTTTGGTTTTGGGTTCGGTTCCATGGCCGTGTTTTGGGTTCGAACGCGTTTTGGCAAAACCTCACCGAATTTTTTTTGTCGGATTCGGGTGTGTTTTGGATTCGGGTGTTTTTTACAAAAAACCCTAAAAAACAGCTTAAATCATAGAATTTGGGGGTCATTTTGATCCCATAGTATTATTAACCTCAATAACCATAATTTCCACTCATTTTCAGTCTATTCTGAACACCTCACACCTCACAATATTATTTTTAGTCCTAAAATTTGCACCGAGGTCGCTGGATGGCTAAGCTAAGCGACACAAGTGGCCGACACAAACACCTGGCCCATCTAGGAGTGGCACTGCAGTGTCAGGCAGGATGGCACTTCAAAAAAAAAGTCCCCAAACAGCACATGATGCAAAGAAAAAAAGAGGCGCACCAAGGTCGCTGTGTGACTAAGCTAAGCGACACAAGTGGCCGACACAAACACCTGGCCCATCTAGGAGTGGCACTGCAGTGTCACGCAGGATGGCCCTTCCAAAAAATACTCCCCAAACAGCACATGACGCAAAGAAAAAAAGAGGCGCAATGAGGTAGCTGTGTGACGACTAAGCTAAGCGACCCTAGTGGCCGACACAAACACCTGGCCCATCTAGGAGTGGCACTGCAGTGTCAGACAGGATGGCACTTAAAAAAATAGTCCCCAAACAGCACATGATGCAAAGAAAAAAAGAGCTGCACCAAAGTCGTTGTGTGACTAAGCTAAGCGACCCAAGTGGCCGACACAAACACCTGGCCCATCTAGGAGTGGCACTGCAGTGTCACGCAGGATGGCCCTTCCAAAAAATACTCCCCAAACAGCACATGACGCAAAGAAAAAAAGAGGCGCAATGAGGTAGCTGTGTGACGACTAAGCTAAGCGACCCTAGTGGCCGACACAAACACCTGGCCCATCTAGGAGTGGCACTGCAGTGTCAGACAGGATGGCACTTAAAAAAATAGTCCCCAAACAGCACATGATGCAAAGAAAAAAAGAGCTGCACCAAAGTCGTTGTGTGACTAAGCTAAGCGACCCAAGTGGCCGACACAAACACCTGGCCCATCTAGGAGTGGCACTGCAGTGTCACGCAGGATGGCCCTTCCAAAAAATACTCCCCAAACAGCACATGACGCAAAGAAAAAAAGAGGCGCAATGAGGTAGCTGTGTGACGACTAAGCTAAGCGACCCTAGTGGCCGACACAAACACCTGGCCCATCTAGGAGTGGCACTGCAGTGTCACGCAGGATGGCCCTTCCAAAAAATACTCCCCAAACAGCACATGACGCAAAGAAAAATGAAAGAAAAAAGAGGTGCAAGATGGAATTGTCCTTGGGACCTCCCACCCACCCTTATGTTGTAAAAACAGGACATGCACACTTTAACGAACCCATCATTTCAGCGACAGGGTCTGCCACACGACTGTGACTGAAATAACTGGTTGGTTTGGGCCCCCACCAAAAAAGAAGCAATAAATCTCTCCTTGCACAAACTGGCTCTACAGAGGCAAGATGTCCACCTCATCATCATCGTCCGATTCATCACCCCTTTCACTGTGTACATCCCCCTCCTCACAGATTATTAATTCGTCCCCACTGGAATCCACCATCTCAGGTCCCCGTGTACTTTCTGGAGGCAATTGCTGCTGGTGAATGTCTCCATGGAGGAATTGATTATAGTTCATTTTAATGAACATCATCTTCTCCACATTTTCTGGAAGTAACCTCGTACGCCGATTGCTGACAAGGTGAGCGGCGGCACTAAACACTCTTTCGGAGTACACACTGGAGGGAGGGCAACTTAGGTAGAATAAAGCCAGTTTGTGCAAGGGCCTCCAAATTGCCTCTTTTTCCTGCCAGTATACGTACGGACTGTCTGACGTGCCTACTTGGATGCGGTCACTCATATAATCCTCCACCATTCTTTCAATGGTGAGAGAATCATATGCAGTGACAGTAGACGACATGTCAGTAATCGTTGGCAGGTCCTTCAGTCCGGACCAGATGTCAGCATCAGCAGTCGCTCCAGACTGCCCTGCATCACCGCCAGCGGGTGGGCTCGGAATTCGTAGCCTTTTCCTCGCACCCCCAGTTGCGGGAGAATGTGAAGGAGGAGATGTTGACGGGTCGCGTTCCGCTTGACTTGACAATTTTCTCACCAGCAGTTCTTTGAACCTCTGCAGACTTGTGTCTGCCGGAAAGAGAGATCCAACGTAGGTTTTAAATCTAGGATCGAGCACGGTGGCCAAAATGTAGTGCTCTGATTTCAACAGATTGACCACCCGTGAATCCTGGTTAAGCGAATGAAGGGCTCCATCCACAAGTCCCACATGCCTAGCGGAATCGCTCTGTTTTAGCTCCTCCTTCAATGCCTCCAGCTTCTTCTGCAAAAGCCTGATGAGGGGAATGACCTGACTCAGGCTGGCAGTGTCTGAACTGACTTCACGTGTGGCAAATTCAAAAGGTTGCAGAACCTTGCACAACGTTGAAATCATTCTCCACTGCGCTTGAGACAGGTGCGTTCCACCTCCTTTGCCTATATCGTGGCCAGATGTATAGGCTTGAATGGCCTTTTGCTGCTCCTCCATCCTCTGAAGCATATAGAGGGTTGAATTCCACCTCGTTACCACCTCTTGCTTCAGATGATGGCAGGGCAGGTTCAGGTGTTTTTGGTGGTGCTCCAGTCTTCTGTACGCGGTGCCTGTACGCCGAAAGTGGCCCGCAATTCTTCTGGCCACCGACAGCATCTCTTGCACGCCCCTGTCGTTTTTTAAATAATTCTGCACCACCAAATTCAAGGTATGTGCAAAACATGGGACGTGCTGGAATTTGCCTAGATGTAATGCACGCACAATATTGCTGGCGTTGTCCGATGCCACAAATCCCCAGGAGAGTCCAATTGGGGTAAGACATTCTGCGATGATCTTCCTCAGTTGCCGTAAGAGGTTTTCAGCTGTGTGCGTATTCTGGAAAGTGGTGATACAAAGTGTAGCCTGCCTAGGAACGAGTTGGCGTTTGCGAGATGCTGCTACTGGTGCCGCCGCTGCTGTTCTTGCAGCGGGAGGCAATACATCTACCCAGTGGGCTGTCACAGTCATGTAGTCCTGAGTCTGCCCTGCTCCACTTGTCCACATGTCCGTGGTTAAGTGGACATTGGGTACAACTGCATTTTTTAGGACACTGGTGAGTCTTTTTTGACGTCCGTGTACATTCTCGGTATCGCCTGCCTAGAGAAGTGGAACCTAGATGGTATTTGGTAACGGGGGCACACTACCTCAAGCAATTGTCTAGTTCCCCGTGAACTAACGGCGGATACTGGACGCACGTCTAACACCAACATAGTTGTCAAGGCCTCAGTTATCCGCTTTGCAACAGGATGACTGCTGTGATATTTCATCTTCCTCGCAAAGGACTGTTGGACAGTCAATTGCTTACTGTAAGTAGTACAAGTGGTCTTCCGACTTCCCCTCTGGGATGACGATCGACTCCCAGCAGCAACAACAGCAGCGCCAGCAGCAGTAGGCGTTACACTCAAGGATGCATCGGAGGAATCCCAGGCAGGAGAGGACTCGTCAGACTTGCCAGTGACATGGCCTGCAGGACTATTGGCTTTCCTGGGTAAGGAGGAAATTGACACTGAGGGAGATGGTGGTGTGGTTTGCGCGAGCTTGGTTACAAGAGGAAGGGATTTACTGGTCAGTGGACTGTTTCCGCTGTCGTCCAAAGTTTTTGAACTTGTCACTGACTTATTATGAATGCGCTGCAGGTGACGTATAAGGGAGGATGTTCCGAGGTGGTTAACGTCCTTACCCCTACTTATTACAGCTTGACAAAGGCAACACATGGCTTGACACCAGTTGTCCGCATTTCTGTTGAAATAATTCCACACTGAAGAGCTGATTTTTTTTGTATTTTGACCAGGCATGTCAATGGCCATATTCCTCCCACGGACAACAGGTGTCTCCCCGGGTGCCTGACTTAAACAAACCACCTCACCATCAGAATCCTCCTTGTCAATTTCCTCCCCAGCGCCAGCAACACCCATATCCTCATCCTGGTGTACTTCAACACTGAAATCTTCAATTTCACTATCAGGAACTGGACTGCGGGTGCTCCTTTCAACACTTGCAGGGGGCGTGCAAATGGTGGAAGGCGCAAGCTCTTCCCGTCCAGTGTTGGGAAGGTCAGGCATCGCAACCGACACAATTGGACTCTCCTTTGGGATTTGGGATTTCGAAGAACGCACAGTTCTTTGCTGTGCTTTTGCCGCAAGTCTTTTCTTTTTTCTAGCGAGAGGATGAGTGCTTCCATCCTCATGTGAAGCTGAACCACTAGCCATGAACATAGGCCAGGGCCTCAGCCGTTCCTTGCCACTCCGTGTCGTAAATGGCATATTGGCAAGTTTACGCTTCTCCTCAGACGCTTTTAATTTTGATTTTTGGGTCATTTTTTTACTGATCTTTTGTGTTTTGGATTTTACATGCTCTGTACTATGACATTGGGCATCGGCCTTGGCAGACGACGTTGATGGCATTTCATCATCTCGGCCATGACTAGTGGCAGCAGCTTCAGCATGAGGTGGAAGTGGATCTTGATCTTTCCCTATTTTTTTAACATCCACATTTTTGTTCTCCATATTTTGCGCACAACTAAAAGCCACCACAGGTATACAATGTAGATGGGTGGATAGTATACTATTATTACTTTTACTTATGGATGACGAGTGACGACACAGAGGTAGGTACAGCCGTGGCCTACCGTACTGCTGCTTATATATATAATATACTGTATAACGGACCTGGTGGACACTGTCAGCAGACTGCTAAACTAGTATGAAGAAAAAAAAAACCACCACAGGTATACAATGTAGATGGGTGGATAGTATACTATTATTACTTATACTTATGGATGACGAGTGACGACACAGAGGTAGGTACAGCCGTGGCCTACCGTACTGTTGCTTATATATATAATATACTGTATAACGGACCTGGTGGACACTGTCAGCAGACTGCTAAACTAGTATGAAGAAAAAAAAAACCACCACAGGTATACAATGTAGATGGATGGATAGTATAGTATTATATTACTTATGGACGACGAGTGCACTGACGACACAGAGGTAGGTACAGCCGTGGCCTACCGTACTGCTGCTTATATATATAATATACTGTATAATGGACCTTGTGGACACTGTCAGCAGACTGCTAAACTAGTATGAAGAAAGAAAAAAAAAAACACCACAGGTATACAATGTAGATGGATGGATAGTATAGTATTATATTACTTATGGACGACGAGTGCACTGACGACACAGAGGTAGGTACAGCCGTGGCCTACCGTACTGCTGCTTATATATATAATATACTGTATAACGGACCTGGTGGACACTGTCAGCAGACTGCTAAACTAGTATGAAGAAAAAAAAAACACCACAGGTATACAATGTAGATGGATGGATAGTATAGTATTATATTACTTATGGACGACGAGTGCACTGACGACACAGAGGTAGGTACAGCCGTGGCCTACCGTACTGCTGCTTATATATATAATATACTGTATAACGGACCTGGTGGACACTGTCAGCAGACTGCTAAACTAGTATGAATAAAAAAAAAAACACCACAGGTATACAATGTAGATGGATGGATAGTATAGTATTATATTACTTATGGACGACGAGTGCACTGACGACACAGAGGTAGGTACAGCCGTGGCCTACCGTATTGCTGCTTATATATATAATATACTGTATTACGGACCTGGTGGACAGTGTCAGCAGACTGCTAAACTAGTATGAAGAAAAAAAAAAAAAAACACCACAGGTATACAATGTAGATGGATGGATAGTATAGTATTATATTACTTATGGATGACGAGTGCACTGACGACACAGAGGTAGGTACAGCCGTGGCCTACCGTACTGCTGCTTATATATATAATATACTGTATAACGGACCTGGTGGACACTGTCAGCAGACTGCTAAACTAGTATGAAGAAAAAAAAAACACCACAGGTATACAATGTAGATGGATGGATAGTATAGTATTATATTACTTATGGACGACGAGTGCACGGACGACACAGAGGTAGGTACAGCCGTGGCCTACCGTACTGCTGCTTATATATATAATATACTGTATAACGGACCTGGTGGACACTGTCAGCAGACTGCTAAACTAGTATGAAGAAGAAAAAAAAACACCACAGGTATACAATGTAGATGGATGGATAGTATAGTATTATATTACTTATGGACGACGAGTGCACTGACGACACAGAGGTAGGTACAGCCGTGGCCTACCGTACTGCTGCTTATATATATAATATACTGTATAACGGACCTGGTGGACACTGTCAGCAGACTGCTAAACTAGTATGAAGAAAAAAAAAAAAAACACCACAGGTATACAATGTAGATGGATGGATAGTATAGTATTATATTACTTATGGACGACGAGTGCACTGACGACACAGAGGTAGGTACAGCCGTGGCCTACCGTACTGCTGCTTATATATATAATATACTGTATAACGGACCTGGTGGACACTGTCAGCAGACTGCTAAACTAGTATGAAGAAAAAAAAAAACACCACAGGTATACAATGTAGATGGATGGATAGTATAGTATTATATTACTTATGGACGACGAGTGCACTGACGACACAGAGGTAGGTACAGCCGTGGCCTACCGTACTGCTGCTTATATATATAATATACTGTATAACGGACCTGGTGGACACTGTCAGCAGACTGCTAAACTAGTATGAAGAAAAAAAAAAACACAGGAGTGTTTTTCAGGCAGACAAACGTATACTGGACTGGTGGTCACTGTCAGCAAAACTGTGCACTGTACTCCTGCTATAACTGCTCCCCAGTCCCCACAATTAGGCAGTGTGAGCAGAGCAGTGCACTCAGCACAGATATATCATGCAGCAGTGCAGCACACTGAGTGAGCACAGATATGGTGGAGCGTTTTTTTCAGGCAGAGAAACAAAGGATTAAACTCACTGGTGTGGTATAATCAAAACCCTGCACTGTACTCCCTAACAGCTGCTCCCCATCCCCAATCCTCCCCACAATTATAACTAACTAAGTCACTCTGTGTTCTTCTATAACGGAGAGGACGCCAGCCACGTCCTCTCCCTATCAATCTCAATGCACTTGTGAAAATGGCGGCGACGCGCGGCTCCTTATATAGAATCCGAGTCTCGCGAGAATCCGACAGCGGGATGATGACGTTCGGGCGCGCTCGGGTTAACCGAGCAAGGCGGGAGGATCCGAGTCGCTCGGACCCGTGTAAAAAAAAGGTGAAGTTCGGGCGGGTCGGATCCCGAGGATCCGAACCTGTTCATCACTAGTTACTAATGGTGACCTTTGTGACTGTGGTCCCAGCTCTCTTGAGGTCATTGATCATGTTCCCCGGTGTAGTTCTGGGCTGATTCCTCACCGTTCTCAAGATCATTGATACCCCACGAGGTGAGATCTTGCATGGAGCCCCAGGTCGAGGGATATTGTCAGTGATCTTGTATTTTTTCCATTTTTTAATAATTGCGCCAACAGTCGATCTCTTCTCAGCAAGCTGCTTGCCTATTGTCGAGTAGCTCATCCCAGCCTTGTGCAGTTCTACAATTTTGTCCCTGGTGTCCTTAGACAGCTCTCTGGTCTTGGCCATGAAGAAGAGGTAGCAGTCTGACTGTTTGAGGGTGTGGACAGGTGTCTTATATTATATACAGATAACCAGCTCAAACAGGTGCCATTAATACAGGTAATGAGTGGAAGATAGAAGAGCTTCTTAAAGAAGAAGTAACAGGTCTGTGAGAGCCAGAAATCTTGCTGCTTGGTAGGTGTCCAAATATTAATTTTCCACAAGAATAAACAAGTAAATTGTTTAAAAATCATACAATGTGATTTCCTGTTTTTTTTTTCCAGATTCTGTCTCTCACAGTTGAAGTGTACCTATGATGGAAATTACAGACCTCTCTCTACTTTTTAAGTGGGTCAACTTGCACAATCGGTGGCTGTCCACATACTTTTTTGCCCCACTGTGTGTGTGTGTGTGTGTGTGTGTTTGTGTGTGTATGTATGTATATATATATATATATATATATGTATATATATATATATATATATATATACACACACACACACACACACACACACACACACGTACACCACCGATTTTCCGGCATCCTCGATTTTGCTAGATTAATGGTGGAAACATTTTTTTTTATTTTGCACTATCAGAACATTTCTACAGCAATAAATAGTCAAATATATGCTACAGTTTAATATTAATTAGTGAATAAACCCAGTAGTGTATGCTGTGTGTTCCGCCCATGTGCAGTACTTACTTTGACCTTGGATGCCATAACAGCCCCACTGATGCTTACCATGTCACCTGCAGTGTCTGCGGAAGCTGTACCCACTGACACTTGCACGTATTGTGTGTTATGCCCATGCGCAGAAAATGTTCTGGATTAAAAGATGGCCCTAACCCCCTTTAATCCGGACAAAGTAAAACTGTACGGATTAAAAGAGGTTTCCGGATCATAGTTTGCCGGAAAATCGGTGGTGTACCTGTATATATCGTGTCGGAACTCCCAAAGGCAATGGAAGCACTGGACAGAGGAGCCGCTGCATGAAGAGGGGCATCTGCCTAGAAGACACTAAGATGAGTATTCAATTAGGGTCGGAAGTTTCGACAGGGCAGAAAGACGATACTTTCCGCCGATAACCGAAACTTTTCGACACTTCAGTATTCAAATGAAGTGCCATTTTTCTGCCCTGTCGAAAATTCCAACAAGTTGAAAAACACATAGATGAGCGGAATCTCTGCTCATCCATGTGTTTTCGACCCCACTGTGGTTGAACACGGGTCCATTAATTTTTGCCTATAAGAGAGGGCGGAAATGAATGGTCGGTAACAGAGGGGAAATGGCCTGCAATAGAATAGTGCAGTGTCGGATCCTCAGTGTCGGAGAGGATACAACATTAATTGAATATCCCCCTTAAGGAGGTAAGTGTCTGTGTGCTGCAGGGGGATGGATGTGGGGGCAGGCTGGGGATTTGCTGTGAGAGCTGGAGATTATTGTAAAACAAAGTGCTGCGGATTCCAATTATATTCCTGAGGTTCCAAATGTGCCGTTTAAATGAAGCTGGATATAGGTGAAGTCGGTACCTAACTTTCCCTATACTACCAACCTTGATGAGTTGGTGCAGTCCATCTGCTTCTGTGCTCCTACGGCTGGTTCCCCCGCTCCGTCTTCCACATTCTAAAAGGGCTGTAAACATTAATCTAACCCTTTTTTTCCTTTCAGGTATTGCACTACTCATTTTTTCTTATAACAGGTTACTACTCACACATATTGTTCTTATTTTCAAGCGCTTTGTTTTACAATAATTTACTAATCATTTTTTATACAAAGCTGCTAAAGCACTCAAATCCCAGTCACAGCGCGGTTATTTTATTTATTTATATGTGAGAGCTGGAGAGACACTAAGTGGATGGGGAGAATTTTTTTTTACTTAAGATAGCAAGGTCAAGTCACTATCACTATCATTTGAATGCACCCTGTGCACTTAGATTACCAAAATCTAAGTAATATACTGTATATTTAATCCAACATAAATATGATAACAATAGTCACCACCCGGTCAAAATGACAGAACAAAATAATAGTGTTGCGCAAAGAGGGGTTGGGTTTAGCCACGTAAAGCAGCTAAACCTGACCAACGTAATGGGAGCAATGCAAAAAGTCCCAAGTGAATGCGCAAACAGGTCGGTTTTTACACGTTTCTGCTCGCCAGCATAGGGGAAATGAAAGCAGAAATGTCAGCTCTGGTGGCTATGCTCGTCCAAACAGAGTAACAGTTGAATTGCATGGTCAGTAGCCGCCAGCGCACATAACACTTGAATTCCCCCCATAGAGATCAGGAGCAGCGTTAGAGATAGAGATATGTATATATATATTAGTGATGAGCGGGTTCGGTTTCTCGGAAACCGAACCCCCCCGAACTTCACGCTTTTTACACGGGTCCGAGGCAGACTCGGATCTTCCCGCCTTGCTCGGCTAACCCGAGCGCGCCCGAACGTCATCATCCCGCTGTCGGATTCTCGCGAGGCTCGTATTCTATCGCGAGACTCGGATTCTATATAAGGAGCCGCGCGTCGCCGCCATTTTCACACGTGCATTGAGATAGGGAGAGGACGTGGCTGGCGTCCTCTCCGTTTAGAGTAGAATAGAGAGTAGTAGAGAGTAGAGACACTTGATTTACTAATTTTGGGGAGCATATTAGGACGGAGTACTACTTGCTGATAGTGTGACCAGTGACCACCAGTTTAATTAATCCGTTCTCTGCCTGAAAAAAAACGATACACAGTGTGACACAGTCACATACCATATCTGTGCTCAGCCTCAGTGTGCCCTCAGTGTGCTGCATCATCTATGTAATACTGTATATCTGACTGTGCTGAGTGCTCACTGCTCACACAGCTTAATTGTGGGGGAGACTGGGGAGCAGTTATAGCAGGAGTACATATTTTAACAGTGCACACTTTTGCTGCCAGAGTGCCACTGCCAGTGCCAGTGTGACTGACCAGTGACCACTGACCACCAGTATATTGTGATTGTCTGCCTGAAAAAGTTAAACACTCGTCGTGTGGTGTTTTTATTCTATATACGCATTCTGCTGACAGTGTCCAGCAGGTCCGTCATTATATAATATATACCTGTCCGGCTGCAGTAGTGATATATATATTTTTTTTTTATATCATTATCATCCAGTCTATATTAGCACTGCAGCAGACGCAGTACGGTAGTCCACGGCTGTAGCTACCTCTGTGTCGGCAGTCGCTCGTCCATCCATAATTGTATACCACCTACCCGTGGTGTTTTTTTTTTTTTCTATCTTCTTGATACTAGTAGCTTACTTTAGGAGTCTGCAGTGCTGAGCTGACAGTGTCCAGCAGGTCCGTCATTATATAATATATACCTGTCCGGCTGCAGTAGTGATATACATATATATTTTTTATATCATTATCATCCAGTCTATATTAGCAGCAGACGCAGTACGGTAGTCCACGGCTGTAGCTACCTCTGTGTCGGCAGTCGCTCGTCCATCCATAATTGTATACCACCTACCCGTGGTGTTTTTTTTTTTTTCTATCTTCTTGATACTAGTAGCTTACTTTAGGAGTCTGCAGTGCTGAGCTGACAGTGTCCAGCAGGTCCGTCATTATATAATATATACCTGTCCGGCTGCAGTAGTGATATATATATATTTTATATCTCATTATCATCCAGTCTATATTAGCAGCAGACGCAGTACGGTAGTCCACGGCTGTAGCTACCTCTGTGTCAGCAGTCGCTAGTCCATCCATAATTGTATACCACCTACCTGTGGTGTTTTTTTTTCTTTCTATCTTCTTGATACTACTAGTAGCTTACTTTAGGAGTCTGCAGTGCTGAGCTGACAGTGTCCAGCAGGTCCGTCATTATATAATATATACCTGTCCAGCTGCAGTAGTGATATATATATATATTTTTTATATCATTATCATCCAGTCTATATTAGCAGCAGACGCAGTACGGTAGTCCACGGCTGTAGCTACCTCTGTGTCGGCAGTCGCTCGTCCATCCATAATTGTATACCACCTACCCGTGGTGTTTTTTTTTTCTATCTTCTTGATACTAGTAGCTTACTTTAGGAGTCTGCAGTGCTGAGCTGACAGTGTCCAGCAGGTCCGTCATTATATAATATATACCTGTCCGGCTGCATTAGTGATATATATATATATTTTATATCTCATTATCATCCAGTCTATATTAGCAGCAGACGCAGTACGGTAGTCCACGGCTGTAGCTACCTCTGTGTCGGCAGTCGCTCGTCCATCCATAATTGTATACCACCTACCCGTGGTGTTTTTTTTTTTTCTATCTTCTTGATACTAGTAGCTTACTTTAGGAGTCTGCAGTGCTGAGCTGACAGTGTCCAGCAGGTCCGTCATTATATAATATATACCTGTCCAGCTGCAGTAGTGATAAATATATATTTTATATCTCATTATCATCCAGTCTATATTAGCAGCAGACGCAGTACGGTAGTCCACGGCTGTAGCTACCTCTGTGTCGGCAGTCGCTAGTCCATCCATAATTGTATACCACCTACCTGTGGTGTTTTTTTTTTTTCTATCTTCTTGATACTACTAGTAGCTTACTTTAGGAGTCTGCAGTGCTGAGCTGACAGTGTCCAGCAGGTCCGTCATTATATAATATATACCTGTCCGGCTGCAGTAGTGATATATATATATATTTTTTATATCATTATCATCCAGTCTATATTAGCAGCAGACGCAGTACGGTAGTCCACGGCTGTAGCTACCTCTGTGTCGGCAGTCGCTAGTCCATCCATAATTGTATACCACCTACCTGTGGTGGTTTTTTTTTTTTCTATCTTCTTGATACTACTAGTAGCTTACTTTAGGAGTCTGCAGTGCTGAGCTGACAGTGTCCAGCAGGTCCGTCATTATATAATATATACCTGTCCGGCTGCAGTAGTGATATATATATATATATATATATTTTATATCTCATTATCATCCAGTCTATATTAGCAGCAGACGCAGTACGGTAGTCCACGGCTGTAGCTACCTCTGTGTCGGCAGTCGCTCGTCAATCCATAAGTATACTAGTATCCATCCATCTCCATTGTTTACCTGAGGTGCCTTTTAGTTGTGCCTATTAAAATATGGAGAACAAAAATGTTGAGGTTCCAAAAATAGGGAAAGATCAAGATCGGCTTCCACCTCGTGCTGAAGCTGCTGCCACTAGTCATGGCCGAGATGATGAAATGCCAGCAACGTCGTCTGCCAAGGCCGATGCCCAATGTCATAGTACAGAGCATGTAAAATCCAAAACACCAAATATCAGTAAAAAAAGGACTCAAAAATCTAAAATAAAATTGTCGTCGGAGAAGCGTAAACTTGCCAATATGCCATTTACCACACGGAGTGTCAAGGAACGGCTGAGGCCCTGGCCTATGTTCATGGCTAGTGGTTCAGCTTCACATGAGGATGGAAGCACTCAGCCTCTCGCTAGAAAAATGAAAAGACTCAAGCTGGCAAAAGCACAGCAAAGAACTGTGCGTTCTTCGAAATCACAAATCCACAAGGAGAGTCCAATTGTGTCGTTTGCGATGCCTGACCTTCCCAACACTGGACGGGAAGAGCATGCGCCTTCCACCATTTGCACGCCCCCTGCAAGTGCTGGAAGGAGCACCCGCAGTCCAGTTCCTGATAGTCAGATTGAAGATGTCAGTGTTGAAGTACACCAGGATGAGGAGGATATGGGTGTTGCTGGCGCTGGGGAGGAAATTGACCAGGAGGATTCTGATGGTGAGGTGGTTTGTTTAAGTCAGGCACCCGGGGAGACACCTGTTGTCCGTGGGAGGAATAGGGCCATTGACATGCCTGGTGAAAATACAAAAAAATCAGCTCTTCGGTGTGGAAGTATTTCAACAGAAATGCGGACAACATTTGTCAAGCCGTGTGTTGCCTTTGTCAAGCTGTAATAAGTAGGGGTAAGGACGTTAACCACCTCGGAACATCCTCCCTTATACGTCACCTGCAGCGCATTCATCATAAGTCAGTGACAAGTTCAAAAACTTTGGGCGACAGCGGAAGCAGTCCACTGACCAGTAAATCCCTTCCTCTTGTAACCAAGCTCACGCAAACCACCCCACCAACTCCCTCAGTGTCAATTTCCTCCTTCCCCAGGAATGCCAATAGTCCTGCAGGCCATGTCACTGGCAATTCTGACGAGTCCTCTCCTGCCTGGGATTCCTCCGATGCATCCTTGCGTGTAACGCCTACTGCTGCTGGCACTGCTGTTGTTGCTGCTGGGAGTCGATGGTCATCCCAGAGGGGAAGTCGTACTCGTAAGACCACTTTTACTACTTCCACCAAGCAATTGACTGTCCAACAGTCCTTTGCGAGGAAGATGAAATATCACAGCAGTCATCCTGCTGCAAAGCGGATAACTGAGGCCTTGGCATCCTGGGCCGTGAGAAACGTGGTTCCGGTATCCATCATTACTGCAGAGGCAACTAGAGACTTGTTGGAGGTACTGTGTCCCCGGTACCAAATACCATCTAGGTTCCATTTCTCTAGGCAGGCGATACCGAAAATGTACACAGACCTCAGAAAAAGACTCACCAGTGTCCTAAAAAATGCAGTTGTACCCAATGTCCACTTAACCACGGACATGTGGACAAGTGGAGCAGGGCAGACTCAGGACTATATGACTGTGACAGCCCACTGGGTAGATGTATGGACTCCTGCCGCAAGAACAGCAGCGGCGGCACCAGTAGCAGCATCTCGCAAACGCCAACTCTTTCCTAGGCAGGCTACGCTTTGTATCACCGCTTTCCAGAATACGCACACAGCTAAAAACCTCTTACGGCAACTGAGGAAGATCATCGCAGAATGGCTTACCCCAATTGGACTCTCCTGTGGATTTGTGGCATCGGACAACGCCAGCAATATTGTGTGTGCATTAAATCTGGGCAAATTCCAGAACGTCCCATGTTTTGCACATACCTTGAATTTGGTGGTGCAGAATTATTTAAAAAACGAGAGGGGCATGCAAGAGATGCTGTCGGTGGCCAGAAGAATTGCGGGACACTTTCGGCGTACAGGCACCACGTACAGAAGACTGGAGCACCACCAAAAACGCCTGAACCTGCCCTGCCATCATCTGAAGCAAGAAGTGGTAACGAGGTGGAATTCAACCCTCTATATGCTTCAGAGGTTGGAGGAGAAGCAAAAGGCCATTCAAGCCTATACAACTGAGCACGATATAGGAGGTGGAATGCACCTGTCTCAAGCACAGTGGAGAATGATTTCAACGTTGTGCAAGGTTCTGCAACCTTTTGAACTTGCCACACGTGAAGTCAGTTCAGACACTGCCAGCCTGAGTCAGGTCATTCCCCTCATCAGGCTTTTGCAGAAGAAGCTGGAGACATTGAAGGAGGAGCTAACACAGAGCGATTCCGCTAGGCATGTGGGACTTGTGGATGGAGCCCTTAATTCGCTTAACAAGGATTCACGGGTGGTCAATCTGTTGAAATCAGAGCACTACATTTTGGCCACCGTGCTCGATCCTAGATTTAAAACCTACCTTGGATCTCTCTTTCTGGCAGACAAAAGTCTGCTGGGGTTCAAAGAACTGCTGGTGACAAAATTGTCAAGTCAAGCGGAACGCGACCTGTCAACATCTCCTCCTTCACATTCTCCCGCAACTGGGGGTGCGAGGAAAAGGCTCAGAATTCCGAGCCCACCCGCTGGCGGTGATGCAGGGCAGTCTGGAGCGACTGCTGATGCTGACATCTGGTCCGGACTGAAGGACCTGCCAACGATTACGGACATGTCGTCTACTGTCACTGCATATGATTCTCTCCCCATTGAAAGAATGGTGGAGGATTATATGAGTGACCGCATCCAAGTAGGCACGTCAGACAGTCCGTACTTATACTGGCAGGAAAAAGAGGCAATTTGGAGGCCCTTGCACAAACTGGCTTTATTCTACCTAACTTGCCCTCCCACAAGTGTGTACTCCGAAAGAGTGTTTAGTGCCGCCGCTCACCTTGTCAGCAATCGGCGTACGAGGTTACATCCAGAAAATGTGGAGAAGATGATGTTCATTAAAATGAATTCTAATCAATTCCTCCGTGGAGACATTGACCAGCAGCAATTGCCTCCACAAAGTACACAGGGAACTGAGATGGTGGATTCCAGTGGGGACGAATTGATAATCTGTGAGGAGGGGGATGTACACGGTGATATATCGGAGGATGATGATGAGGTGGACATCTTGCCTCTGTAGAGCCAGTTTGTGCAAGGAGAGATTAATTGCTTCTTTTTTGGTGGGGGTCCAAACCAACCCGTCATTTCAGTCACAGTCGTGTGGCAGACCCTGTCACTGAAATGATGGGTTGGTTAAAGTGTGCATGTCCTGTTTATACAACATAAGGGTGGGTGGGAGGGCCCAAGGACAATTCCATCTTGCACCTCTTTTTTCTTTCATTTTTCTTTGCGTCATGTGCTGTTTGCGGGGTGTTTTTTGGAAGGGCCATCCTGCGTGACACTGTAGTGCCACTCCTAGATGGGCCAGGTGTTTGTGTCGGCCACTAGGGTCGCTTAGCTTACTCACACAGCTACCTCATTGCGCCTCTTTTTTTCTTTGCGTCATGTGCTGTTTGGGGAGTGTTTTTTGGAAGGGCCATCCTGCGTGACACTGCAGTGCCACTCCTAGAAGGGCCAGGTGTTTGTGTCGGCCACTAGGGTCGCTTAGCTTACTTACACAGCTACCTCATTGCGCCTCTTTTTTTCTTTGCGTCATGTGCTGTTTGGGGAGTATTTTTTGGAAGGGCCATCCGGCCTGACACTGCAGTGCCACTCCTAGATGGGCCAGGTGTTTGTGTCGGCCACTAGGGTCGCTTAGCTTACTCACACAGCTACCTCATTGCGCCTCTTTTTTTCTTTGCATCATGTGCTGTTTGGGGAGTGTTTTTTGGAAGGGCCATCCTGCGTGACACTGCAGTGCCACTCCTAGATGGGCCAGGTGTTTGTGTCGGCCACTAGGGTCGCTTAGCTTACTCACACAGCTACCTCATTGCGCCTCTTTTTTTCTTTGCGTCATGTGCTGTTTGGGGAGTGTTTTTTGGAAGGGCCATCCTGCGTGACACTGCAGTGCCACTCCTAGATGGGCCAGGTGTTTGTGTCGGCCACTTGGGTCGCTTAGCTTAGCCATCCAGCGACCTCGGTGCAAATTTTAGGACTAAAAATAATATTGTGAGGTGTGAGGTGTTCAGAATAGACTGGAAATTAGTGGAAATTATGGTTATTGAGGTTAATAATACTTTGGGATCAAAATGACCCCCAAATTCTATGATTTAAGCTGTTTTTTAGGGTTTTTTGAAAAAAACACCCGAATCCAAAACACACCCGAATCCGACAAAAAAAATTCGGTGAGGTTTTGCCAAAACGCGTTCGAACCCAAAACACGGCCGCGGAACCGAACCCAAAACCAAAACACAAAACCCGAAAAATTTCCGGTGCTCATCACTAATATATATATATATATATATATATATCCTATATATTTGCCTTATTATAAGTCTGTGCCTGGCCCTCTAACGCTGGGCGGAGTCACAGTGGTGGGTGGAGTTACAGGCCTGGGTGGAGTTAGCAGCTCTTGCCCTGTCCCAGCACACCACTAGCAGAACGGAGCAGCAGCCACATAATCCACCCAACATCCCGACACAGAAGCCGCCAGGGGACACCACAGTGCCAGGTAACCATGGACACCCCAATGTCACCCGCACCAGACACCCCCAAACCCACCCTCCACCAGCTCCCACATGCAGCCACTGACGGCCCAGACACCCCCACACCCCACGCATAACAATCCCACCCTCCGCACAAGCCCAGCATCTCCCACAGCCATCTGCGGCACGGACGCGGTAGCCGGGCCCTGCCGCCCGCACCACGGCCGACCACACAGCCGCAGGCTGCACCACCCCTCCCGCCCTCCACACACCACCAGAGCCAGCTCCCGCACTGCAGCCGCGGCTGGGACCCACTGGCCCGCCAGACGCTGTCCGCACAACGGACGAAGACAGTGAGGTTACAGGTCAGCATCACCCGCGCCTGATTGCCGCCGCTACCGCCATACGCATTAGGAGGGACGGGTGGCGCAGGAGAAGGCTTCATAGCCCTCCCTGCGCTGCGTACAGACACCCTCCGCCTCCTCCGCACACCTAATACAACGCTGCCTCCCACCATCCCCAGAGACCCGGACTGCACGCCACAGGGCCCCTGGGCTGCCGGCTCCACAGGCCAGAGACGGGGGGACAGCGCGCCTGCTATTGTGAACGCTGCACCAACCTCACAGGTAAGAGAGACTGCACAGGCAGCACCGCGTCTCTGCGTCCCCTCCCTGCCGCTCAGCATCCCCTCCCTGCCTCTGCGTCCCCTCCCTGCCGCCCGCATCTCTGCGTCCCCTCCCTGCCGCTCCGCATCCCCTCCCTGCCTTTGCGTCCCCTCCCTGCCGCCCGCCTCTCTGCGTCCCCTCCCTGCAACCCCGCGTCTCTGCGTTCCATCCCTGCCGCCCCGCATCTCTGCATCCCCTCCCTGCCACCATGTCCCCGACCTGCCTCTGTCCCATCCCTGCCACCCCGCATCTCTGGACCCCCTCCCTGCCGCCCAGCGTCTCTGTGTCCCCTCCCTGCCGCCCGCATCTCTGCGTCCCCTCCCTGCCACCGTGTCCCCTCTGTGCCGCCCCGCGTCTCTGCGTCCCCTCCCTGCCACCGTGTCCCCTCTGTGCCGCCCCGCGTCTCTGCGTCCCCTCCGTGCCACCCCGCGTGTCTCTGCGTCCCCTACTTGCCGCCCCGCGTCCACTCCCTGCCTCTGCATTCCCTCCCTGCCGCCCCGCGTCTCTGCTTTCCCTCCCTGCCGCCCCGCATCTCTGCATCCCCTCCCTGCCACCGTGTCCCCTCCCTGCCAACCTGCCTCTGTCCCCTCCCTGCTGCCCCGCATCTCTGCATCCCCTCCCTGCCGCCCGCATCTCTGCGTCCCCTCCCTGCCGCCCGCATCTCTGCATCCCCTCCCTGCCGCCCGCATCTCTGCGTCCCCTCCCTGCCGCCCCGCGTCTCTGCGTCCCCTCCCTGCCGTCCACATCTCTGTGTCCCCTCCCTGCCACCGTGTCCCCTCCCTACCGCCCCGCGTCTCTGCGTCCCCTCTCTGCCACCCCGCATCTCTGCGTCCCTTCCCTGCCGCCCCGCGTCCCCTCCCTGCCGCCCCGCATCTCTGCGTTCCCTCCCTGCCGCCCCGCTTCTCTGCATCCTCTCCCTGGTGCCCCGCGTCTCTACGTCCCCTCCTTGGTGCCCCGCGTCTCTGCGTCCCCTCCCTGGCGCCCCGCGTCTCTGCGTCCCCTCCTTGGCGCCCCGCGTCTCTGCAGGGGTTAAAGGGGCGCAGCCCCTTCCGACGGAGTGAAGAGCGCCCGTAGGGCGCGATGAAGCACCTAGTATATATATATGTGTGTGTGTGTGTGTGTGTGTGTGTGTGTGTGTGTGTAAAAAATAGAAGTAATCAGCGCCTAATAATGCCTAGAAAATGACGGTGGGGACATAGAATGATATTTAGTGAAAAAAATGGGACAAACACTTATCTCAGAGAGGAATCTTCGGTTCTCAGACCAATATCATCACAGTAATATGCAAAAGAGAAAAAGAAACAACCAATAGTGTGTACCGTTTAAACCTATATGTACTTATAGCATTTTTCTACTTAGTGAGTGTTAATTGGAAATGCTCCCAGAATATCACACTCCGCAATAGCGTAGTAGAAAGATAATTTTTCACATTTAATTAAGTACATAAAATATATCCACGGTTTAAATTGAACAGGTATCGCACGTACAAGAAACAAATGATATAGAAGCTTATCTGTCCATAAAAATAGGGTCCAGGATATCTCCCTTCACATTTACTTTAGTACATAAATTAAACCATGGTTTAAAATGAGCAGGTATCACACGTACAAGAAACAATTGATATAAAAGCTTATCTGTCCATCAAAAGAGGGTCCAGGGTAACTTCCGACGCGTTTCGTCCCAATGCAAAGGACTTCATCAAGGGGATTTGCACACAATAAAAAAAAAAATATATATATATATATATATTTTATATAATTATTAATTATTTAATTTATAAAAGTCCCGCGAGTACTGCTGTCACTTAGTTTTGATATATATACACACACACATATATATTATAAAATTATATGTAAATATGAGTATGTAGAAATGCTGTGTGTATATATCTCCTATATAATTGCCCAGATCTGTCACTCTGTGACTGTGTGGCTAACGCTGGGTGTGGCTAGGAGCTCTCACTGGGTTAGCAGCAGGTCTGTCACACCCAGTCCACAGCTGATTGGGCGAGAAACGCCCTCCCACACAGGTTCCATCCAATGGGAGGCTCTGCCCTTTGGCTGCTGTGTGTTGTCAGAGCAGGATTAACAATGGGGCTGATGGAGCTGCAGCTCCAGGTCCACACCCCAAAATAGGCCCACTGCATCTGCAGCAACATACCTTCCAACAATTTACACATAAACATTGCTACAAATTTGAAAAGGGGGGCGTGGTCACATACAGTGACATGGCCACGCCCCTTTTCCTATACTTTCAATGGAAGTTTGGAAAGCCAAAAATCAGTACAGACCATAAAAAAGGTCCTGTCCCTGCTGTCATTGCCTAGCGATCGCCTCTGCCTGATTGACAGGCAGAGGCGGTCGCTGGGCGGGATGGGGGGCATGGCGACGTTTGGCCGCCGTTTTGTGGGCACTGTCCGGCCAACGCAGCTGCTGTGACTAGAGCTCCGAAGAGTAACTCCCGGCCAGCCACAGGAGCTGCACTGGCTGGGAGTTACTCTTCAAGTACAAATGCATCGCCGCTGTGCAATGCTTTTGTACTTGTGCGGGGGTGGGGGGCTGACATGCGGGGCTGACTAGACCTGTCAGTGTAAGTGATCGTAGCTATGCTAAATTTAGCACAGCTACGATCAGGTCGGAATGACCTCCTATGTCCTGCTGCCAGTCCGCCTGCCCCCTCCGGCATCAACAATCCCCACTCCCTAACCACGGCGCAGGTGGAATAAAAGCTGCTGCGACCACCGGCATAGATGTGTATGAAAGTGGCGCAGCGGAAGGCTTTCATAGCCCTCTCTGCACCGCATGCTCTCTGAGCCCCGAAGCCTCCTCTGCGCATGATGTCACAGAAGTGCCTCCCCCGCCACAGCCACGCCCAGATTCCCAGAGGCCCTGACTCAGCGACACAGCACCTGGGCTGCCGGCCTGGAAGCCCCAAGATGGCTAATGTAACGGATAGAGTGGGTGATATCGCAGAGGGTAATGTCTGGACGCTGAATCAATATAAAAGGTGACAGTGCTGTGCAGTGCAGTGGGTGTGCAGTGTGCACAGCACTCTCACCTTTTACATTGATTCAGCCAGTCAGTCAGTTCTGCCAGCCTGTCACTATTGTTAGCACCGGTGTACCAACGTGCCACATTACAGGAAAGTAGACGCACTAAATAAACTACAGCTCCCAGCAGCCCTTAGCACCGAAGCATTCCTGCCAGGGACGTGCAGTCAGGGGAGGCAGGGGAGGCAGTGCCTCCCCTGTC
Organism: Pseudophryne corroboree; assembly: GCF_028390025.1. Classification (NCBI taxonomy): domain Eukaryota; kingdom Metazoa; phylum Chordata; class Amphibia; order Anura; family Myobatrachidae; genus Pseudophryne; species Pseudophryne corroboree. The sequence goes on along the minus strand of NC_086453.1, from coordinate 80,881,072 downwards.
ATAATGATTTAAGTAATACAAAGAAGATATTTATAACACATGTTCTGTGTCATAATTATCTTCTTTGCATTTTTGTAATCATATTTGCAGGGGAAACACTGCTAACTGTGGGTGGGAGGCAGCTTAGAGCGCTGCCTCACACTGATAATGTTAAAGTGTCTGAGGCTGGAGGCAGGTAGGGGGCGGGGCCAAACCGAGGGCAGGAAAAGCCCATTGAAAAACATAAGAGTAGAGGCACCAGCAGGTCTGCCTCAGTGACAGGGGTGTGCCTGCTGGGTGTGGTTCGTTTTATCGACAGTATCTAGGTCGACAATGTTTAGGTCGACCACTATAGGTCGACAGTCACTAGGTCGACATGGATGGAAGGTCGACAGGGTTTCTAGGTCGACATGTGCTAGGTCGACAGGTCTAAAGGTCGACATGAGGATTTTTTTTTTTGTGTAGTTTTCTTCGTAAAGTGACCGGGATCCCAAATTAGTGCACCGCGTCCCCTCGCATGGCTCACTTCAGTCGCCATGCTTCGGGCATGGTGCCTTCGCTCCGCTACCGCTTCGCTCGGCACACTTTACCGTTCCAATCGTAGTCCACGTGGATCGTTAAGTATGAAAAAATAATTTAAAAAAAAAATGTGAAAAACTCATGTCGACCTTTAGACCTGTCGACCTAGCACATGTCGACCTAGAAACCCTGTCGACCTTCCATCCATGTCGACCTAGTGACTGTCGACCTATAGTGGTCGACCTAAACATTGTCGACCTAGACACTGTCGATCTTCAGACCGGATCCCGTGCCTGCTTCCCACCTCAGAGCACGCCCCTGTCAGTGAGGCAGATTTGATTGGTCAGCAGCTCCAGCACTGAGCAGTGTTTCCTGCTGTCAGTGCAGAGTCTGGCTTCCTCCCTCCCTCCCTCTCCAGGTGCTGGTCGTGTACAGATGGTGATGTAAGTAGATAAGGGTGCACATCACAATCCCACACATCTATACCAGCTGCAGGGGTAGCATTGTTATCAGGCGGCTCTGGTTCCCCTGGCTGTTACAGTCAGGTAGGATCAGGCTACTGCTGACAGGGTTAGGGCTATGGCAGGAGCAGGCTGGGTGTCACTGTCTGCTCCAGCCTTGAGTTTCCCAGCCCTCAGCTACTGCCTATAGATGTGACTTTTACTGATAACAGTAACTGGAGTATATGTCCCTCTCTCACACACACGCTCAGTGGCGGAACAAGCAAGCGGTGGGCCCAGGTGCGACAAAATGCTTTGGGCCCCCCCCCATCCAAGTCCACACCGGGGGCAGTGCGCGCCGTAGGCGCGCGCAAAAATACATAGTGGCGTGGCTTCGTGGGGAAGGGGTGTGGCCACAAAATAATACCAACACAGTAGTCTCCATTATTCAAATTACGCCGCACAGTAGCACCACTACACCAGGTAGAGACCCTTTTACACCTTACAGCGAACAGATTCCTCTTTTTACACATTACAGCAGACAGCGTGCCCTTTTTACACATAACGGCAGACAGCGTGCCCTTTTTACACATAACGGCAGACCGCGTGCCCTTGTTACACATTACGGCAGACAGCGTGCCCTTTTTACACATTACGGTAGACAGCGTGCCCTTGTTACACATTACGGCAGACAGCGTGCCCTTGTTACACATTACGGCAGACAGCGTGCCCTTGTTACACATTACGGCAGACAGCGTCCCCATTTTTACACATTACGGCAGGCAGATTCCCCTTTTTACACATAGTGGCAGGCAGTCCCCCCTTTTTACACATTGCGGCAGGTAGTCCCCCCTTTTTACACATTACGGCAGGCAGTCCCCCCTTTTTACACAGTGCGGCAGGCAGTCCCCCCTTTTTACACATTGCGGCAGGCAGTCCCCCCTTTTTACACATTGCGGCAGGTAGTCCCCCCTTTTTACACATTGCGGCAGGCAGTCCCCCCTTTTTACACATTGCGGCAGGTAGTCCCCCCTTTTTACACATTGCGGCAGGCAGTCCCCCCTTTTTACACAGTGCGGCAGGCAGTCCCCCCTTTTTACACATTGCGGCAGGTAGTCCCCCCTTTTTACACATTGCGGCAGGCAGGCACAAGAAAGAAAGAAGGAAAGAAAAAGAAAGAAAGAAAGAAAGAAAGAAAGAAAGAAGAATTATACTTACCCTCAGGCTCCTCGGTGCAGCTGCGTCAGACGACGATTCCCGGGCAGTAGAGAATGAGGAGGAGGGAGCCGGAGGACGGAGCCGCAGCAGCGCTTTGTTACTGGTGGAGGCGCTGCTGCTGCTGCCCCTCTGCTTCCCTATAGGCTGTTCTCGGAAGACAGCCTATAGGGAAGCAGAGGAGCAGCAGCAGCAGCGCCTCCACCAGTAACAAAGCGCTGCTGCGGCTCCGTCCTCCGGCTCCCTCCTCCTTCCCCCGTCTGTACCGCTGCTCAGCTCCTATCTCCGGGCGGCTGTGCGCTGCGGGCAGCGGTTGCCTGCAGCGCACAGCGGCATGTAATGAGTCAGTTTGACTCATTACATGCTTGGGCCCCTGGACAGAGGCGGGCCCCAGTGCAGTGCACTGCCTGCACTGCCGGTAGTTCCGCCTCTGCACACGCTGCAGCAGCAGCACAGCCCTGACAGGGAGTGGAAGGAAGATGGAGGCTGGGGCTCTTCCCTAACTTTGCTAAGGTCTGGTTGCTGTGTAGTACCATGAATGCTGAGTGATGACACTGAGGTCAGGCTCCCTCTCTGGGCTGTCACATGCCAGGTTTCTGTGAGACAGGGGAGGATAGCCACTATGGCATTACCCTCAGTAATCTCCCAAAATATACTGCATGTGAGCAGATGCCTAAAAATTCTGGCATCCTTCTTCCTCAGTGATAAACTCACACAGATCTCACAGGAGGGATCCGGTTAGGATCCCGTCTATCGGGATACCAGCTGTCAGAATACTGACGCCGGAAAACCCAACACAAGGGTTAATTCAGATTACATCGCTGTCGTGATGGGACCACAATTCACCCTCCATGGTGCCAATATACATGCGCAGGTTCCGTACTGCATGCGCACCCACCAAATGCGGTGGTTTGCAATGGGTGCAAACGCCTCTGCCTGATTGACAGGCATAGGCGTTCGCAGTACAGGCGGGGGGTGGGGGGTGGCGATGGACCATTGTGGGGGCAGCGTGGGGAAAACAGAAGCAGGTCTACTGCGTTTTCAGGGTGGCTGCATGACATCACATGCAGCCGCTCCGATGTAAAAAATGGCGGTGGCCCTCCTGCATACGCATCCCTAATTTCTGCGTGAGCGATGCAATCGCAATTGTTTTATGATCACATAGTTGAGCCCGCTAATTATCATGCCGGGAGGCCTTACCCTTCGATGGGCGGCCCCCCAGCATGCCACAGAAGGGATTGTAGATTCTGTTTTTTTAGCAAAATCTGCAATCCATGCTGAATAAGCCCCAATATTCGGAATGCCGACACCAGCATCCCAAATAGGTTCACCATCCCAGCGCCGGAATCCTGACAGCCAGGATGCCAAATGACAAGCCAGCGGGACGATGCAGGGAGGGGGGAAGTTAGGTTAAGGCTGCTGGGGGAGAGTTAGGTTTAGCCTGTGTCCCTGGCGGGTTAGGTTTAGGCTGCGGGGAGAAGGGGTTAGGGTTAGGCACTACCCCCGGAGGGTTAGGTTTAGGCTTCAGGGAGGGAGGGTTAGGGGGCCAGATGGAAAGGTAAGGTAGGTATATATACTCTGTATATAGATGATCAAGCTGCTGCTGCAGGGACAGGGAGGTGGGAGAGGAGCACTGGAGCCCCCAGCAGGACACATCTGTTCAGCTGCTGCTGCCTGGTCGTGCACCTCATAGCACCCAGCACATCATACACAGTATAGACCTGCCCTGGGCTGTCTGCATCAGTGTCTGTGCTGTGAGTTAAACCCCCAGCGGCCGCGGACATGGACGCCACTGCGCTGAAGCGGGATGCGCTGAAGTTCACAAAGCTGTGTTCCACTGCAAGGTATGAACCCAGCCCCCACTGCCTTACCCTGTACACTGCAGCATACACCTGCGTTGTGGCGAGCTGCATTACATCACTTACCCATGTTGCTGTACACTGCAGTGACGTGCGGTGAGGTCAATGACTGGGGAGGCACTGGCTTATAACAGAACTGGATTTACACCAGAATACAGTATATGAACCCATTGGTTCTCCATGGGCATTATACAAAAGGTGCAACAGTCTCACTTTAAAGATGTTATGAAGCAGTAAAGTATTAAGATACCTGCAGGGCTGGCCCAAACATATTTTTTGGTAAGCGATTATATACTTTGGCACTCATGGGAAAAGAGCAGTTGTAGTGGCCCTTACACATTATGCTCATTACGGCCGAGATTGTATAAAATTATAACTTTGTTCTAGGAGAGTAAACAGTTACTTTCTCCACTCTTGGGTATCACTGTGCACAGGAGTTGGAATGGGGACAGGTGCTTATTGTCACACAACATACATGAACTATGGCCCTCATTCCGAGTTGATCGCTCGGTATTTTTCATCGCATCGCAGTGAAATTCCGCTTAGTACGCATGCGCAATATTCGCACTGCGACTGCGCCAAGTAATTTTACAATGGAGATAGTATTTTTACTCACGGCTTTTTCATCGCTCCGGCGATCGTAATGTGATTGACAGGAAATGGGTGTTACTGGGCGGAAACAGGCCGTTTTATGGGCGTGCGGGAAAAAACGCTACCGTTTCCGGAAAAAACGCAGGAGTGGCCGGGGAAACGGGGGAGTGTCTGGGCGAACGCTGGGTGTGTTTGTGACGTCAAAACAGGAACGACAAGCACTGAACTGATCGCACAGGCAGAGTAAGTCTGAAGCTACTCTGAAACTGCTAAGTAGTTAGTAATCGCAATATTGCGAATACATCGGTCGCAATTTTAAGAAGCTAAGATTCACTCCCAGTAGGCGGCGGCTTAGCGTGTGTAACTCTGCTAAAATCGCCTTGCGAGCGATCAACTCGGAATGAGGGCCTATATACAGTGTACCAGGGACGTGCAGTCAGGGGAGGCAGTGCCTCCCCTGTCATTCCTGATTAAAATAATACAAAGAAGATACTATGGGCCAGATGTACTAAGCTTGAAAAGTGATAAATATCACTGTGATAAAGTACCAGCCAATCGGCTCCTAACTGTCATTTTTCAAACACAGCTTGTGACATGGCAGTTAGGAGCCGATTGGCTGGTACTTTATCACAGTGATATTTATCACTTTTCAGGCTTAGTACATCTCCCCCATAATCTGTGTCATAAGTATATTCTTTATTTCTCTGACGTCCTAAGTGGATGCTGGGACTCCGTAAGGACCATGCTGGGACTCCGTAAGGACCATGGGGAATAGCGGCTCCGCAGGAGACTGGGCACAACTATAAAGAAAGCTTTAGACTACTGGTGTGCACTGGCTCCTCCCACTATGACCCTCCTCCAGACTTCAGTTAGAATCTTGTGCCCGGCTGAGCTGGATGCACACTAGGGGCTCTCCTGAGCTCCTAGAAAGAAAGTATATTTAGGTTTTTTATTTTACAGTGAGATCTGCTGGCAACAGACTCACTGCAGTGAGGGACTAAGAGGAGAAGAAGCGAACCTACCTAACTGGTGGTAGTTTGGGCTTCTTAGGCTACTGGACACCATTAGCTCCAGAGGGATCGACCGCAGGACCCGACCTTGGTGTTCGTTCCCGGAGCCGCGCCGCCGGCCCCCTTACAGAGCCAGAAGCAAGAAGTGTTCCGGAAAATCGGCGGCAGAAGACTTCAGTCTTCAACAAGGTAGCGCACAGCACTGCAGCTGTGCGCCATTGCTCCTCATGCACACCTCACACTCCGGTCACTGATGGGTGCAGGGCGCTGGGGGGGGGGGGGGGGCGCCCTGAGGGCAATATAAGACACCTTGGCTGGCAAATCTACACCATATGTAGTCAGGAAGGCTATATAGGTGTAAAAATACCCCTGCCAGAATTCCAGAAAAAGCGGAAGAAGTCCGCCGGAAAAGGGGCGGGGCCATTTCCCTCAGCACACTGGCGCCATTTTTCCCTCACAGCTCCGCTGGAAGGACGCTCCCTGGCTCTCCCCTGCAGTTGTCAAGCTACACAAGGGTAAAAAAGAGAGGGGGGGGCACTAAATTTAGGCGCAGTATATATATAAAATAAGCAGCTATAAGGGAAAACACTCATTATAGTGGGATCCCTGTGTTATATAGCGCTCTGGTGTGTGCTGGCATACTCTCTCTCTGTCTCCCCAAAGGGCTTTGTGGGGTCCTGTCCTCTGTCAGAGCATTCCCTGTGTGTATGCGGTGTGTCGGTACGGCTGTGTCGACATGTTTGAGGAGGCTTATGTGGAGGCGGAGCAGATGCCTATAAATGTGATGTCACCCCCTGCGGGGTCGACACCTGAGTGGATGGTGCTGTGGAAGGAATTACGCGACAGTGTCGACTCCTTGCATAAAAAGTTTGACGACATACCAAATGTGGGACAGCCGGCTTCTCAGCCTGTGCCTGCCCAGGCGTCTCAAAAGCCATCAGGGGCTCTAAAACGCCCGCTACCTCAGATGGCAGACACAGATGTCGACACGGATACTGACTCCAGTGTCGACGACGATGAGACTAATGTAACTTCCAGTAGGGCCATCCGTTACATGATTGAGGCAATGAAAAATGTGTTGCACATTTCTGATGTTACCCCCGGTACCACAAAAAAGGGTATTATGTTTGGAGAGAAAAAACTACCAGTAGCTTTTCCTCCATCTGAGGAGTTAAATGAAGTGTGTGAAGAAGCGTGGGCTTCCCCTGATAAGAAACTGGTAATTTCTAAGAGGTTACTAATGGCGTACCCTTTCCCGCCAGAGGATAGGGCACGTTGGGAAACATCCCCTAGAGTGGATAAAGCGCTCACACGCTTGTCAAAGAAGGTGGCACTACCGTCTCCGGCCGCCCTGAAGGAATCTGCTGATAGAAAGCAGGAGGCTATCCTGAAGTCTATATATACACACACAGGTGTTATACTGAGACCAGCTATTGCTTCAGCATGGATGTGCAGTGCTGCAGCTGCATGGTCAGATTCCCTGTCGGAAAATATTTATACCCTAGACAGGGACACTATATTGCTAACCGTAGAGCATATTAAAGACGCACTTTTATACATGAGGGATGCACAGAGGGATATTTGCCGGCTGGCATCTAAAATTAGTGCAATGTCCATTTCTGCCAGGAGAGGGTTATGGACTCAGCAGTGGACTGGAGATGCAGATTCCAAAAGGCACATGGAAGTTCTGCCTTATAAGGGTGAGGAGTTGTTCGGGGATGGTCTCTCGGACCTCGTTTCCACAGCAACAGCTGGGAAGTCTACATTTTTACCCCATGTTCCCTCACAGCCAAAGAAAGCACCGTATTATCAGGTACAGTCCTTTCGGCCCAATAGGGGCAAGCGGGTTAAGGGCGCGTCCTTTCTGCCCAGAGGCAGAGGTAGGGGGAAAAAGCTGCAACATACAGCCAGTTCCCAGGAGCAAAAGTCCTCCCCCGCTTCCTCTAAGTCCACAGCATGACGCTGGGGCTCCACAGGCGGAGCCAGGTACGGTGGGGGCCCGTCTCAAATATTTCAGCAATCAGTGGGCTCGCTCACGGGTGGATCCCTGGATCTTTCAAATAGTATCTCAGGGGTACAAGCTGGAATTCGAGACGTCTCCCCCCCGCCGTTTCCTCAAATCTGCCTTACCAACCACTCCCTCAGGCAGGGAGGCAGTGTTACAGGCAATTCACAAGCTGTATTCACAACAGGTGATAGTAAAGGTACCCCTACTTCAACAAGGACGGGGTTACTATTCCACAATGTTTGTGGTACCGAAACCAGACGGTTCGGTGAGACCCATTTTAAATTTGAAATCCTTGAACACATATATAAAAAAATTCAAGTTCAAGATGGAATCGCTCAGGGCGGTTATTGCAAGCCTGGACGAGGGGGATTACATGGTATCACTGGACATCAAGGATGCTTACCTGCATGTCCCCATTTACCATCCTCACCAGGAGTACCTCAGATTTGTGGTACAGGATTGTCATTACCAATTCCAGACGTTGCCGTTCGGTCTATCCACGGCTCCGAGGGTCTTTACCAAGGTATTGGCCGAAATGATGATACTCCTTCGAAAGAAGGGAGTTTTAATTATCCCGTACTTGGACGATCTCCTGATAAAGGTGAGGTCCAGGGAGCAGTTGTTGGTCGGGGTAGCACTATCTCGGGAGGTGCTACAACAGCACTGCTGGATTCTAAATATTCCAAAGTCACAGCTGGTCCCTAAGACACGTCTACTGTTCCTGGGGTTGGTTCTGGACACAGAACAGAAAAAAGTGTTTCTCCCGGAGGAGAAGGCCAAGGAGCTGTCATCTCTAGTCAGAGGCCTCCTAAAACCAAAACAGGTGTCGGTGCATCACTGCACGCGGATCCTGGGAAAGATGGTAGCTTCCTACGAAGCAATTCCATTCGGCAGGTTCCATGCAAGAACCTTTCAGTGGGACCTGTTGGACAAGTGGTCCGTATCGCATCTTCAGATGCATCGGCTGATAACCCTGTCTCCAAGGACAAGGGTGTCTCTGCTGTGGTGGCTGCAGAGTGCTCATCTTCAAGAGGGCCGCAGATTCGGCATACAGGACTGGGTCCTGGTGACCACAGATGCCAGCCTTCGAGGCTGGGGGGCAGTCACACAGGGAAGAAACTTCCAAGGACTATGGTCAAGTCAGGAGACTTCCCTGCACATAAATATTCTGGAACTAAGGGCCATTTACAATGCCCTAAGTCAGGCAAAACCCCTGCTTCAAAACCAGCCGGTACTGATCCAGTCAGACAACATCACGGCGGTCGCCCATGTAAACCGACAGGGCGGCACGAGAAGCAGGACGGCGATGGTAGAAGCCACAAGGATTCTCCTATGGGCGGAAAATCACGTGTTAGCACTGTCAGCAGTGTTCATTCCGGGAGTGGACAACTGGGAAGCATACTTCCTCAGCAGGCACGACCTCCACCCGGGAGAGTGGGGACTTCATCCAGAAGTCTTCCAAATGATTGTAAACCGTTGGGAAAGGCCACAGGTGGACATGATGGCGTCCCGCCTCAACAAAAAGCGAGAAAAGTATTGCGCCAGGTCAAGAGACCAGCAGGCGATAGCTGTGGACGCTCTAGTGACACCGTGGGTGTACCGGTCGGTTTATGTGTTCCCTCCTCTTCCTCTCATGCCAAAGGTACTGAGGATAATAAGGAGACGAGGAGTAAAAACTATACTCATTGTTCCGGATTGGCCAAGAAGAGCTTGGTACCCGGAACTTCAAGAAATGATCTCAGAGGACCCATGGCCTCTGCCGCTCAGACAGGACCTGCTGCAGCAGGGGCCCTGTCTGTTCCAAGACTTACCGCGGCTGCGTTTGACGGCATGGCGGTTGAACACCGGATCCTGAAGGAAAAGGGCATTCCAGAGGAAGTCATTCCTACGCTGATTAAAGCTAGGAAAGAAGTTACCGCAAACCATTATCACCGCATTTGGCGAAAATATGTTGCGTGGTGTGAGGCCAGGAAGGCCCCAACGGAGGAATTTCAGCTAGGTCGATTTCTGCACTTCCTATAGTCAGGGGTGACTATGGGCCTAAAATTGGGTTCCATTAAGGTCCAGATTTCGGCTCTATCGATTTTCTTCCAGAGAGAACTGGCTTCACTACCTGAAGTTCAGACTTTTGTTAAGGGAGTGCTGCATATTCAGCCCCCTTTTGTGCCTCCAGTGGCACCTTGGGATCTCAACGTGGTGTTGGATTTCCTAAAGTCACATTGGTTTGAGCCACTAAAAACCGTGGATTTGAAATATCTCACGTGGAAAGTGGTCATGTTGTTGGCCTTGGCTTCGGCCAGGCGTGTATCAGAATTGGCGGCTTTGTCATGTAAAAGCCCTTATCTGATTTTCCATATGGATAGGGCAGAATTGAGGACTCGTCCCCAGTTTCTCCCTAAAGTGGTATCAGCTTTTCATCTGAACCAACCTATCGTGGTGCCTGCGGCTACTAAAGACTTGGAGGCTTCCAAGTTGTTGGACGTAGTCAGGGCCCTGAAAATCTATGTTTCCAGGACAGCTGGAGTCAGAAAGACTGACTCGCTATTTATCCTGTATGCGCCCAACAAGTTGGGTGCACCTGCTTCAAAGCAGACTATTGCTCGCTGGATCTGTAGTACGATTCAGCTTGCACATTCTGCGGCTGGACTGCCGCATCCTAAATTAGTGAAAGCCCATTCCACGAGGAAGGTGGGCTCTTCTTGGGCGGCTGCCCGAGGTGTCTCGGCTCTACAACTTTGCCGAGCAGCTACTTGGTCGGGGTCAAACACATTTGCAAAATTCTACAAGTTTGACACCCTGGCTGAGGAGGACCTAGAGTTTGCCCATTCGGTGCTGCAGAGTCATCCGCACTCTCCCGCCCGTTTGGGAGCTTTGGTATAATCCCCATGGTCCTTACGGAGTCCCAGCATCCACTTAGGACGTCAGAGAAAATAAGAATTTACTCACCGGTAATTCTATTTCTCGTAGTCCGTAGTGGATGCTGGGCGCCCATCCCAAGTGCGGATTGTCTGCAATACTTGTATATAGTTATTGTTTAACTAAAGGGTTATTGTTGAGCCATCTGTTGAGAGGCTCAGTTGTTATCATACTGTTAACTGGGTATTGTATCACGAGTTATACGGTGTGATTGGTGTGGCTGGTATGAGTCTTACCCGGGATTCAAAATCCTTCCTTATTGTGTCAGCTCTTCCGGGCACAGTATCCTAACTGAAGTCTGGAGGAGGGTCATAGTGGGAGGAGCCAGTGCACACCAGTAGTCTAAAGCTTTCTTTATAGTTGTGCCCAGTCTCCTGCGGAGCCGCTATTCCCCATGGTCCTTACGGAGTCCCAGCATGGTCCTTACGGAGTCCCAGCATCCACTACGGACTACGAGAAATAGAATTACCGGTGAGTATATTATTATGTTAATGTTTTTAGGTGTTAAATGGGTGTTTAAATGCACTTGTGCGGCACCGAGAACGGTGTTTCCCACTGTGCATTGTAATCCGGCGGTAGCAGGGGCCGGGCAGGGGGCGGGGCCAAGGAAAGTGGCCAAAAAGACCATTGAAAAATGTCATGGAAGCGGCACCTGTGTAAGTGCAGCAGCGCCCCTGTCCCTGTGATTGGGCATAAGATAGAGCACTGACAGTGACTGCATCCGGCTGTCACTGTCAGTGCTGGACGGGGGAAGAAGGAGCGGCAGTGTCTGCAGCTGCCAGCGTCTGGTAGGTAGAGCTCGAGATCTCTCCTTCTCCTCCATCCTGGCGAGCTGTCATGCTGCTGCTTGTCAGAACTGAGCAGTGAGCAGGTAGAAGGGAGAGGGAGCCGGCCGGCAGTTTGCTTTGTAGTGACTATGTCCCCCACAGCAGTGATGTCCTTGCCATATACTCACATAGTGGGTCTCTTTGTCAGCCACAGCATGCAGGGGAGTCCTGGAAACTCCTGTGCTCTTGTGAAGGGGGTTGCCCCCTCCGGCCGTGCATCGCGGCGGGCAGGCCCTAGCCTGGAGGGGCTTGCATCCGAAAGGATTCAAGCCCCTCCAATCGCGACGCCTGATTTTGAACGGCGCGCCAAGCGAGAGCCAATCAGGGCTCACGCCTTGGCCGCCAATCAGAGCTCGCCGCGGTGGGCCTATCAGGGCCCACCGCGGCGAGCCAATCGGAGCTCGCCGCGTCATAGCTCCGCCCGCTCCCAGCGTCATATAAGAGACGCTGCGGAGCGGGAAGAGTCAGTCGAGCGTCGGACGGAGAAGAAGGAAGAGCTCCTGAGGAAGAAAGAAGACCTCCCGCGGAAGACAGAAGATCCGGCGGCGGCAGCGGCGGCGGAGCGGAAGAAGAGGAGGAAGACGTCGGCGGAGAGGAAGAAGAGACGGAAGGTGTCGGCGGAGGACGGCGACCAGCGGCGGAAGTCCGGCGGAGAGTGCTGCAGCGTGCGGAGAGCAAAAGAGCTAACAAAGCTCCCCGCTGCAGCCTCTCCCTCCGAGACAGGTAGGCGGCCTTGGGCCACCTCCACCTACCTCTGAGTCCACCCTAGAGCACCAGGGACAGGCGCTAGGCCTGCAGGGATAATCAGGCCCCCTCGGCCTGTGCCCATGGTAGGCAGGCCTCCTGCCTGAGCCCTCTTCCAGGCCACCGGCCTGCGCCCCTCTCCCAGGCCTCCGGCCTGCGCCTCTCTCCCAGGCCTTCGGCCTGCGCCCCTTACCCAGGCCTCCGGACGGCGCCCCTCACCCAGGCCTCCGGCCTGCGCCCCTCACCCAGGCCTCCGGCCTGCGCCCCTCACCCAGGCCTCCGGACGGCGCCCCTTACCCAGGCCTCCGGACGGCGCCCCTCACCCAGGCCTCCGGACGGCGCCCCTCACCCAGGCCTCCGGCCTGCGCCCCTCACCCAGGCCTCCGGCCTGCGCCCCACTCCCAGGCCTCCGGCCTGTGTCCCTCACCCAGGCCTCCGGCCTGTGCCCTCACTCGGGCTCCCAGGCCTACTGCCTTACACGGGACCCGGGGCAATTTCTGTGCGGACCGGCCCGGATCGGCTGGAAGTGGGCTGTGCGGCAGCTTTCGAGGGATCCGTGGCCGGTGTTAGGAGCCGACCGGCCCCACGCGGTGTATACTCCAGGGGATTCGGAAGTGTGGAGTAACGTCCCCGTCCCACACGTCGCCATCCCCCGGTCGTCTGGAGTGGGCAACCGTCTGCTCTGGACCCCCGTTCCCCATTGAGAGCAAAAGGCAGTGGCCAGTGTCCAGCATCTGGTAGGTAGGACTGGTTAGTCGGGGTACGCGTTTGGGCCGGGGAAATTGTTCTACTGGCTTGTTGGTTAGTGAATGTGTTTAATTTGTCCGGTCTCTGCTAGTTTGGGATAGAACCAGTAGCCTCAGTTGTCGTAGACTGTTTGTTCAGGCAGGCGTAGTTGGCTGTAGTTGTTGTTAGCCGTTAGTGCAGCCTGTAGTTAGGGAGGCTGCTCTTCTTGCCCCAACAGGAGTGGAGAGGCGCGACAATCAAGGTGACCAGCAAGTCGGGAGTGAGTATTACTCTGTGTCTGTTTTGTCATCACCCCGTATAACGGGTCAGGGGTCTGCTCACGGACGTGAGGACCCCCCCTCACCACACAACGTGCGAGAGTGTGAGTGTGTGAGAACCGGGTAGCTGAGGCCTGCTGGCCGGTGATGACCTTCCGCCCAGCCGGTGAAGGTCGCTGCTACCCCTGACGTGCCCCGTACTCCGGACGGAGGCCGACACGCACGTCTCAACCGGTTCGTTCCTTCTTCCTAGGTTCCGCATCACCCCCTGCAAGGTGGTGTTCACGCTGGTGATAGGTCCGGAAGGCGGAGTCCCCTGACGCTTCGGGCATCGTCGGTGACGGGAGTTGCACAGGTGGGTGGAGTGACGACACCTGCACGGCAGCAGGCACTACATAATCGTCTAGGCCTGTTACATTTGGCGTAGTCGGCAGGATGGACGGAGACCAGTCACTACCCACAGCCGAGAAGCCGTGGGGAGATGAGCCAAAACGACCCACTCGGAGAGACTCGAACGCCAGTTCCACTGAGGTGGCCCGGAGGGGAACGGACGACGAGCGACGAACGTCATCACGTCGACTCAACGTCGGACCAGCCCTCGCCCACCTACCCCGTTACGACGGGCGTAATATGACCTTAGAGGACTGGAAGACCCGATTAGAGGCGACGTTCCTTATCTACCGGGTGCCCGACGACCTGCAGGTGCCCCTCGCCCTGAATTCTCTGGAAGGCGAGGCTCGTCGGACGATCCTTTTACGACCCGACGATGAATGCGAGGAACTGGAGGAGATCTACAGAGGAAGGACGAGTCCATACCCCAGTACGCCAACGCACTCCAGGAGATGATGGGAGAAGTACGTTGAAAGGATCCCGATGGGTTTGGGGCACTCACCAACACTAGTCAGATATTGCGGGATCAGTTTGCCATGGGACTCAGGAATGTGCCCCTGAGGCAGGTTATGCTGGATAAGATATCCCAGGATGACACCCTGACCTTCCATCAGGTGGAAATCGACGCCGTAGCCAGGGACCGCAATGCCAATTACGGACCACACGCTGTATTTCCCCAATGGGTGCAACCGGTCTCTGCGCCAGTGGCTAGCAGGGAGACCAACCCATTAGAGACCTGTGTGCAAGACCTGAAAGAAATCTTCCTCCGGGTGACCAAGGAGATGAGGGAAGAGGTCGCCCAGCTGAGGGATGAGGTGTACCGGCGTGACCAACAGGATACGGAGTCCTGGTCCCGTGAGAGGGACACCAGACGGCCCCGTGGACGAAGCACGGGACCCGATAGTCGTCCTGGAGAGGGCCGGGGCCCTCGTTGTTACCGCTGCCATCGGTACGGGCATATTGCCCGGACCTGTACCGAAGCGATCCCGGAGGCACAGTTAAACTGACCTCCCTCGCGGTAACGGGACCACCCGTGGGGGAGAGCGATGAGGGGAAGTCAGCCATTAACGAACAGGCTGAATTGGTAGGAGAGTGTCCCGTAGTAGTCAGCCGCCTTGGTGGGAAAGATCAGTCCTGCCTGTTGGATACCGGCTCTCAAGTATCCACCATTTCCGAGGCCTGTTTCCTTGAGCACTACGCTCATCTCAAGAGTGAGGTGTCCGAGAGCTTCATTACCCTTACGGCGGCTAATAACCTACCCATCCCCGTGGTGGGGGTGGTGTGGATGGAAATGGTAGTTTGTGGCCAAGAGCTGGGTAAGAAGGGGCTGCTGGTAGTCAGCAGCCCGGGGCTGAGCCATGGCCCGGTGATCCTCGGGATGAACGTACTCCGACATCTCGATCAGCTCTTGTTCCAGGAAAATGGGCCACGATATTGGAAGAGTCTGGGAGTCCGGCGTCCTGTGCAGCAGGCTCTCCAACAGGTGGGACGACGGGGGGCCAGGGCCCTAGGGGCTATCGATGAGCACCTGGGTCTTTTGAAGGTTGGTCACCACCAGCGCCTGGAGTTGCCCCCTCGCCAAGAGGTCCTGATCCCTCTAGAGGTACGGACTCATCAGAGCCTAAATGGCATGGAGGTGATGGTAGAACCCACTGATGTGCTGGGGGTAGGGTCTGGAGTGATGGTGGCACGCACCGTGTCGGTGGTGACCGGGGGGAAGGTCTCCGTCCGTCTTTGTAATCTCACCGACCAGCTTTGTCGAGTCCCGGCCGGGACAGTCATTGCTCAGGTGGTGGCGATTCACGAGGGTAGCATTCAGGGGATGCGAAAACTCTCCCTACAGCCGGAGGCTTCCGAGGCATGGGCGTTGTCTGTTCGAGTGGAGGAGCAGGAGGGGGCCAGCCCCGAGTGGAACGGTACGATTATCCGAACACAGATGGACGTGTCGCTGGAAGAGTGCGCGGCCGGGGACGTAGCCAAGCTGGACCAGATGCTCTGGAATCGGCAGAAAGTGTTCTCCCGGCATGAGGAGGATTTCGGATACACGGAGGACCTGCAGCATGAGATCCGCACCGGAGACGCCCCCCCTGTTCGGGAGCGGTATCGGCCGATACCGCCCCGGTTGTACCAAGAAGTAAAGAACATGCTGCGTCAGATGCTGGACAACCACGTGATCCAGGAAAGTAAAAGTCCATGGGCTGCACCCATAGTCCTAGTCCGGAAGAAGACGGGACTATCCGTTTCTGTGTGGACTACCGGAAGTTGAATAGTTGCACCGTCCGGGACGCTTACCCTCTCCCTAGGATCGAGGAGTCCCTAGCCGCATTGGGCAATGCAAAATTCTTTTCGACCTTAGACCAGGCCAGTGGGTACTGGCAAGTACCGGTGGCCCCACAGGATAGGGAGAAGACCGCATTCGTTACTCCCATGGGGTTGTTCGAATTTTGTCGCATGCCATTTGGGTTGAACAATGCGCCCGCCACGTTCCAGCGGATGATGGAGAGGTGTTTGGGAGACTTGAATTTTGAGGCCTTGCTGATTTACTTGGACGACATCATTGTGTTCGCCGCGACCTTGGAGGAGCACTTTGCTCGACTCGACATGGTTCTCCAGCGGTTGGAGGAGTACGGCCTGAAGCTCAAGCCCTGGAAGTGCCATCTGTTGAAATCCAGTTTGGAGTACCTCGGGTATGTGGTGTCTCGCGATGGGGTGTACCCAACCCCCAGCAAGGTTTCGGCAGTTCAGGAGTGGAAGGTGCCTACCACTGTCACGGAACTGCTGGCATTTCTGGGTTTGGTGGGGTATTACCGACGCTTCATCAAAGATTTTGCCCGGATCGCGGAACCCCTACATGCCTTGCTTCGAGGGATTGCGACCACGAAGAAAGCTACCCTGGAGACCTGGGGAGAAGCGCAGAACCTGGCCTTTAACCGACTGAAGGAAAGTCTCACGGAAGCTCCGGTGTTGGGGTACGCAGATTTTGAGAAGCCCTTCGTTTTATACACGGATGGAAGTCTGCAGGGGTTGGGCGCGGTCTTGGCTCAGGTTCAGGATGGTCAGGAGCGGGTGATTGCTTACAGCAGTCGTAGCCTGCGAGAGACCGAGAGGAACCCAGACAACTACAGTTCCTTCAAGTTGGAATTGCTGGCAGTGGTGTGGGCCGTAACCGAGAAATTTGCGGAATACTTGACCGCCGCTCACGTGGATATTTTTACGGATAACAACCCCTTGGCGTACCTGGAGACTGCCAAGTTAGGTGCCTTGGAGCAACGGTGGGTGGCCAGGTTGGCCAAGTTCTCCTACAAGATTCGCTATCGATTGGGGAAGAGTAATACCAATGCGGATGCCCTGTCTCGCTTCCCAGTGGAAATCCCCGAGCCTGGTGGGGAAGAAGATGACTGCGGAGAAGAAATGCCGGATCTAACTCGTGTGCGGCAGCCCGTGGGCGGAGAGTTGTGTCGACAGAACGCCCAGACTGCCTTACTTAGGTACACGGAGATGGACTGGGCACAGGAACAGCAGGCCGACGAAGGTTTGGACCTCATTCGACAGTGGATACAGAGGGGTCATCTGCCATCTCGACGGGAGCAGGATGGGCTGACCGGGTTCTGTAGGAAGGTGGTGCGTCGTTGGGACCAATTGCGGGTCTGTGCTGGTACCCTACGGAGGCAATGCTATTTGGAACAGGAAATGCGTACTGTTGAGCAAGTGGTGGTGCCGGAAGTCCGGGTGCGGTCATTGGTGGAAGAGGCGCACGAGCAGGGGGCCCATTTGGGACCCTATAAAACATACCATTGGCTGAGACGCCAATATTTCGCCCCCCCGGCTGCAAGCGGTCGTGGACCAGGTGTGTCGCAAGTGCAAGAGGTGTGCGGTAGTTAAGCCACAGGAACAGCATGTGCCCATCCAGACGATCCGGACCAGTCGGCCGCTGGAGATGCTGATGATCGACTACGTGTTGATCGGGGAGTCAGTAAGTGGACACCAGTATGCCCTGGTAATGACTGACCACTTCACCAAGTTCACGGTTGTGGTCCCTACCCGAAACCAAACTGCGGAGTCAGCAACACGAGCGATCATTGAACATTTCATTCGGCAGTACGGTTGTCCCGAGCGGATCCATTCGGATCAAGGGGCCTGTTTCCAGGGGCAGCTGATGGAACGCCTCTGCCAGCGTTATGGCGTTCAAAAGTCCCGCACGACGCCTTACCACCCGCAGGGAAATGGAGCCTGCGAGATATTTAACCGGACTCTGCTGCAGATGCTCCGCGTGTTGAAACGAGCTGAGAAGCAGCGATGGCCCGAGCATGTGCAGGAACTGGTCTGGACTTAACAGAGTTCATCACACCACTGGATTTCCCCCTTTTTTTGTTGTTGTTCGGTCGACCAGGGCGGGAGGCACATGACTTACAACTATCCGGGACTGAAGAAGAAACACCCCTAGCCCCCACCGAATGGGTCGAGGAACACCGCCTGCGGCTGAAGACGGCCCACGAGTTGGCTAGACGGCTTATCGCAGACCACCAACATCCACCTGTGAGGTCCCACGAACCTGGGCCGCTGGCCGTGGGCCAGCAAGTGTTGGTGCGAGAGGTCCTCCCGGGGGGGAAACTGTCCGAACGGTGGGAGGTTACCCCATACCTTGTTCGCCGTCGCTTGGCCCCGGGTGGTCCGGTATATCAAGTGGAATCTACTGACGGAATGGGACGCCTGCGCACGTTACATCGGAGTAAACTGCGACCTTGTCCTTTCCTGGATCCGGTTAGTGAAGCCGAGTCCCCTGTGGAGGAGGATGGAGTTGGGGCCCCTGCCTGGGGAGCTCCTGTACCCCTGCCAGACGAAGAATGGTGGTAGCCAGTCGAGGAGAACCAGCCGGAGGAGGCATTGGAGACTCAGCCCCCAGCCGATGTAGTTACCTCCTCCTTGCCAAGACGTTCTCAGCGTCCAAATAGGGGCGTCCCGGGCCCTCGCTACGCGGATCCAAACTTTGTCTGGTCGGACTTTTGCTTTGTGGGGACCACAAAGGACAAAGGGGGGGGAAATGTGAAGGGGGTTGCCCCCTCCGGCCGTGCATCGCGGCGGGCAGGCCCTAGCCTGGAGGGGCTTGCATCCGAAAGGATTCAAGCCCCTCCAATCGCGACGCCTGATTTTGAACGGCGCGCCAAGCGAGAGCCAATCAGGGCTCGCGCCTTGGCCGCCAATCAGAGCTCGCCTATCAGGGCCCACCGCGGCGAGCCAATCGGAGCTCGCCGTGGCGAGCCAATCGGAGCTCGCCGCGTCATAGCTCCGCCCGCTCCCAGCGTCATATAAGAGACGCTGCGGAGCGGGAAGAGTCAGTCGAGCGTCGGGCGGAGAAGAAGGAAGAGCTCCTGAGGAAGAAAGAAGACCTCCCGCGGAAGACAGAAGATCCGGCGGCGGCAGCGGCGGCGGAGCGGAAGAAGAGGAGGAAGACGTCGGCGGAGAGGAAGAAGAGGCGGAAGGTGTCGGCGGAGGACGGCGACCAGCGGTGGAAGTCCGGCGGAGAGTGCTGCAGCGTGTGGAGAGCAAAAGAGCTAACGAAGCTCCCCGCTGCAGCCTCTCCCTCCGAGACAGGTAGGCGGCCTTGGGCCACCTCCACCTACCTCTGAGTCCACCCTAGAGCACCAGGGACAGGCGCTAGGCCTGCAGGGATAATCAGGCCCCCTCGGCCTGTGCCCACGGTAGGCAGGCCTCCTGCCTGAGCCCTCTTCCAGGCCACCAGCCTGCGCCCCTCTCCCAGGCCTCCGGCCTGCGCCTCACTCCCAGGCCTCCGGCCTGCGCCCCTCACCCAGGCCTCCGGCCTGCGCCCCTCACCCAGGCCTCCGGCCTGCGCCCCTCACCCAGGCCTCCGGCCTGCGCCCCTCACCCAGGCCTCCGGCCTGCGCCCCACTCCCAGGCCTCCGGCCTGTGTCCCTCACCCAGGCCTCCGGCCTGTGCCCTCACTCAGGCTCCCAGGCCTACTGCCTTACACGGGACCCGGGGCAATTTCTGTGCGGACCGGCCCGGATCGGCTGGAAGTGGGCTGTGCGGCAGCTTCCGAGGGATCCGTGGCCGGTGTTAGGAGCCGACCGGCCCCACGCGGTGTATACTCCAGGGGATTCGGAAGTGTGGAGTAACATCCCCGTCCCACACGTCGCCATCCCCCGGTCGTCTGGAGTGGGCAACCGTCTCCTCTGGACCCCCGTTCCCCATTGAGAGCAAAAGGCAGTGGCCAGTGTCCAGCATCTGGTAGGTAGGACTGGTTAGTCGGGGTACGCGTTTGGGCCGGGGAAATTGTTCTACTGGCTTGTTGGTTAGTGAATGTGTTTAATTTGTCCGGTCTCTGCTAGTTTGGGATAGAACCAGTAGCCTCAGTTGTCGTAGACTGTTTGTTCAGGCAGGCGTAGTTGGCTGTAGTTGTTGTTAGCCGTTAGTGTAGCCTGTAGTTAGGGAGGCTGCTCTTCTTGCCCCAACAGGAGTGGAGAGGCGCGACAATCAAGGTGACCAGCAAGTCGGGAGTGAGTATTACTCTGTGTCTGTTTTGTCATCACCCCGTATAACCGGTCGGGGGTCTGCTCACGGACGTGAGGACCCCCCCTCACCACACAACGTGCGAGAGTGCGAGTGTGTGAGAACTGGGTAGCTGAGGCCTGCTGGCCGGTGATGACCTTCCGCCCAGCCGGTGAAGGTCGCTGCTACCCCTGACGTGCCCCGTACTCCGGACGGAGGCCGACACGCACGTCTCAACCGGTTCGTTCCTTCTTCCTAGGTTCCGCATCACCCCCTGCAAGGTGGTGTTCACGCTGGTGATAGGTCCGGAAGGCGGAGTCCCCTGACGCTTCGGGCATCGTCGGTGACGGGAGTTGCACAGGTGGGTGGAGTGACGACACCTGCACGGCAGCAGGCACTACATCATCGTCTAGGCCTGTTACACTCTCATACCAACAGGCAGGAAAGTTCCTCTCCCTGCCATGCACGGACTTCTGCTATCAGGGATAGCAGAAACGTAAAGTAAAACGCTCTCCCTGTACTGGAGTTTCTCCCTCCCCCTATACAGGCTGAAGCACGGGAGTTCTCCTATGTTCAGGGCTTGGTGAGTTAACTCTATGAAACCCATGTTATTATACAAAGTAATTGCTCATGTGTCCTGGCACTGTATATTCTCAATGTGTATTTTGCCAGAACTATATTACAAACGAAATGGCTGTACTCCGAGACTGCTGAGTGTAAAGAAATGCTACTTTATTAATAAAGCAGCATTTCTTCACACTAAGCAGTCTCGGAGTGCCGCCATTTCGTTTGTTATACCGGATTCATTCCTCGGATGGCACCTGAGCATTATCACGTGGATTTCAAATGGCAAGTGCAGGGACCTCATCTGTATATATATATATATATATATCTATATATATATATCGATCGAAGTATGCAAAGGTATGTCACACCAGCACTTCAAGCACTGATATTTTTTTTTCTTCCCCCGAATTGAACACTGGCTCGCAGTGATCAGGCGTCCTGCAGCACCCATCCCCTTTCTATACGGCGGCTGTGGCTTGCACTATCTTCCTCCCAGAGCCCCACCGCTCTCCCACCTAGCAGCTGTGTCTTGCCTTGTGCCCCCACCCTCCCACCAGGAAGCTGTGTCTTACTCTGTCCCCCGCTCTCCCAATGGTGGGAACTTTCTGCCCTGCGGTTGACCGAAAGTGACCTCACCGCTGAGCAGAAAGTTCCCACCATTGGTTACAATGGAGCGCATAGGCGCTACATTGTAACACTGCCGTGTGCCGCCTGTCAGACAGTACAGGAGCACACAGCCGATCAGGAGGGTGCTACAATGTGGCGCTCCCTGATGGGCTGAAGAAACCCACTTAGACATCAGTCAGAGTGGGTTTCTGGCATTCGGGGAAAGGGGGCCCATGTGAAAACATGGGTCCCCTTTCAGTGCGTGGCTCGGCTTTCCGTTTTTTTATTTTATTCAAGTACGTGGATTACAAATGGATGCTACGAGGAGCCTGGGACCCTGGATCTGGTGAGTAGAATTTATTCAACAGGTACCCCATGGATTCTACTGGAGAAGAGGACCGACCCTCGTGTGAACATAAGGTAAGTATGTATGTATGTTTGTGTGGATGTATGTAATAAATCTTTACTTTCAAGGTGTGTGTGTCTTGTCTTTTTTTGGGTATTTTTTTAGTAGTAGTACTACTACAGGTACCAGCGGGCCTGTTTTTCCGTCGCATGCTGGTACTTGTGGTTCTCCAAGTACCAGCATGCGGGGGAGGCTTGCTGGGCCTTGTAGTACTGCTACTAAAAACAATATATTTTCATTTTCACAAAAGGCTATCAGCCCCCCATCCGCAGCCAATTGGATGGGGGGGACAGCCTCGGGCTTCACCCCTGGCCCTTGGGTGGCTGGGGGGGGGGACCCCTTGATTGAAGGGGTCCCTACTCCCCCAGGGTACCCCGGCCAGGGGTGACTAGTTGGATTTTTGATGCCACGGCCGCAGGGCACTATATAAAAGTGACCCCCGGCTGTGGCATTATCTGTCCAGCTAGTGGAGCCCGGTGCTGGTTTTAGAAATACGGGGGACCCCTACTCTTTTTGTCCCCCGTATTTTTGGAACCAGGACCAGGCGCAGAGCCCGATGCTGGTTGCTTAAATATGGGGGAACCCCTGTCATTTTTCCCCCCATATTTCTGCAACCAGGATCGGCTCAAAGAGCCCGAGGCTGGTTATGCTTAGGAGGGGGGACCCCACACAATTTTTTTAAAGAAAATAAACACTTTCCCACCCCTTCCCACTGATATACATGCACGGATCTCATGGATCCCTGCATGCCTATACAATCACGGATTAAAAAAGCAGGTCTGTTTTTTTTTAGCACTTTTTTACGAGTTGTAATTTTTCACGGCAGTGTTTGTTTTTTTTTTGCTTTGCACTTCTTAGTAAATTACCGAGATTCATACTTAAACAGCCGCGTTTTGACCGATGGTGTATTCATTCGTATTTTTTTTGTTGGACTTCCAAAAAATTACGAATGCCCTCATCACTGCCGTGATTATTGCTTAGTAAATTACCGAGATGACACTTTGATGAAAAAACGGCATCTCGGTCAAAATCGGGACCTTAGTAAATATACCCCACTGTCTGCTGTAATGTGTAAAAAGGGGGACGCTGTCTCCCGTAATGTGTAAATAGGGGACACTGTCTGCTGTAATGTGTAAAAAGGGGACGCTGCCGTAATGTGTAAAAAGGGGACGCTGTCTGCCGTAATGTGTAAAAAGGGGACGCTGTCTGCCGTAATGTGTAAAAAGGGGACACTGTCTACCGTACTGTGTAAAAAGGGGGACGCTGGCTGCTGTACTGTGCAAAAAGAGGGACGCCGTGTGCCGTACTGTGTAAAAAGGGGACGCTGTCTGCCATAATGTGTAAAAAGGGGGTCTGGCTGTCGTAATGTGTAAAAAGGGGACGCTGTCCGCCGTAATGTGTAAAAGGGGGACGCTGTCTGCCGTAATGTGTAAAAGGGGCTCTACCTGGTGTAGTGGCGCTACTGTGCGGCGTAATTTGAATAATGGAGACTATTGTGCACCGTTATATGAATTGGTATTATTTTGTAGCCACACCCCTTCCCCATGAAGCCACGCCCCTATATTTTTTGCACGCGCCTACGGCGTGCTCTGTCCCTGTTTTACATAAGGTGGGGGGCGCCACTGCCATTTCTTGCACACAGCGCTAAAATGTCTAGTTACAGCACTGCCCCGTGTTCCCACTTCCTCTGTGTGTGTCTCCTAATGTCCCCACAGCCAGCTGTGTCAGGTCACATGGTGTCTGCCGGCACTGTCAACAGTGTATTACAGAGTTGTTTGCTACTTGTCTATAGGTCCCCAGTGTCCCCGCACCCTACTCAGATCCCCTCGTTACAATGCATCATCGCCGGGTGTCCAGGTGAGGGCTGGTCAGGGGTCCAGATGAGCAGGGAGTGCCATGGAGGGGAGGATCATGGATCCATGAAAGGACTTTCTGGCAGCGGGGATCAGTACAGTCACTGGGAGTCCCGCGGGCAGAGAGGGATTGCTGTAAATGCAGTACGCTGCTGCCAGGTCTGCTTGGCAGCGTGAGATAGGCAGGTCTGCAGGCACAGTGACCCCTGCTGAGTCTGCCCAACTGACAGGGACCTTGCGGGGAAATAGCGGGGAGGGATCTGAAAAGATCCCTCACCTGCACAAGCTGCCACATCAGGGACAGCAACAGAAACTGGTAACTGCTTGGGGGTGGTAGCGGGCATCAGCATAGCAGCGCTATGGGTCATTGGCGGGACTCGGCGAACATTATGACTGTAGTGCCTCACCAGCTACTGACCTCACCGCACGCCACTGATTCCTGCTGGAAGCTGTAGTTTATTGAGTTCTTCTTCTTCCCTGTAATGCGGCACGTTGGGACACCGGCACTAACAATAGTAATTGGCTGCTGTGCGAGTCCCCGCGAGAGCTACTGCCAAAGGGAGGACAGCAGCCTAAGTGCTTCCAGGAGGAGAAGCAGGAGCATTACCCGCCCCTCCCCCACTCGCAGTACCTCCGAGCCCCATCCCTGGCACCCGCCACTCCCCCACCCACAGCACCTACTAGGTGATTCATCAGGCCCTGCTTGCGCTGTTCACGCCGTTGCAAGAGGCTACGACCCCTTAACCATCGCACGCCCTTTGTCCGTGCAGTAGTTAACCACTCACACAATTATGATTGGAGGTAAAACTCCGTATAATACAAATATTGCACGCCACAAGGGTATGCAGGGGTTAAGAGGGCATAGCCCCTTACGATGGTGTGAAGAGCGCCCGTAGGGCGCGATGAATCACCTAGTATATATATATATATATAATATACAATTAAACAGTGCCTCAGCTTGTCCTGCATATACTGTATTAGTTAATACTAGCAGCAGCATTATCCAGCCAGCAGGACTCTACCACACCTCAGTCAGGAGGATCAGACATCCTGCCGCTGCCGGGCCGCCTTCACAGAGCTGCCGTAATTGCTGGTGCAGTTTCCCGTCGCCCAAACGTAAAGTTGATAGATAAGTTGGGATATTCTGGGCACAGTGGTGGTGGGGGCGGTGCCTTTATGACATCATGTGCTGTAGCGACACACGGTGCAAAGGAGTAGGTTTGTGTTTGCGGCGCAGGGAGGGCTAGGAAAGCCTTCCACTGCGCCGCCATCTTAGAAAAACCGTACACTATGCGGGTAAGGGCGACATTGAATCTTCCAGTGCCGTGGCCGGAGGTATCTGTGCTTGGGGGATGGGGCCTTGGCTGGTTACTGGCAGCCTGCTGTAGTGGGAATTTTTTTTTCCTGTTTACAGCAGCACAACAGTCTGCAGAAGCTGTGGGCTTATTTTGAGGGTGGGCCTGGTGGTGCCAATCAATGTACTGGGTTGCAGGGTGCAGTCCAGCCGCCATCTAGGCTTACCATGGGCAGTGTCAGGATGCAGATAGTCTCCCTTTCTGGTACCTCCCACCTCCTCCCTCTCCACCTGCATTCATGGCCCATCTCCATCGTGCACCCAGCTCCAGCCCCTACAGCAGTCATTTTCAACCAATTTCAACTTGCAGCACATTAAAAGATTTAAAAATTGCCAAGGTAACCAGTCTTTTTTTTTAAACTCAAATATAATGGTGATGCAAGGTGCGGCTGCGTGTCCTAGGATGTCACGCACCAACATCTCCATAGGTCATGGCCTGAGCCGCATCTGAGAAAGCCAATTAGAATTGGCGATGCAACCACTATACCCATCAGTATTGATAGTTCCACTGCCCCAGCGGTGGCTGCGCACTGGTGGGCCTGGCTCTGCTTCTACGGCGGCACACCTGAGGACTGCTCATGACACTATAGTGTGCCACGGTACAGTGATTAAAAAACACTGCGCTACTGTGTGTGCCTGGTTACTGGGGCTGGCCCCTCCTCTGGGACCAGCCCTGCACCCTTCTCACCTCGCACTTCATATGTTCTCCCCCCCTTCTCTCTCTGTCCCCCCTTCACCCCCCCCCCCAAATCGCAGCACCCCTTCCTAGATACTGTAGATAAAAGAGATATCTATATACAATAAATATAAATATATCTATCTCTGTCAGGTAGTAGGTGGTGTGACAGGTAAGTCCACCACCTGCCCCTGTGGGGGCGACATTCAGCAATTCAGGGGCACCTAAATTAAATAAAAATTTGCCCCCCCCCTCCTAAAAATGTTGTGGCGCCTCTGTATGTTCATGTTGTATTACAAGACTCTCCTGACTTGATACCAGATACTGTATGTAGTTTACAGGTACTAGTAATATACTTGGGTTAGTGTGTTAATTGTAGACCTACACTATATATTCTCAGACACGTACAGTCACTTCTTCAGACTGGCTTTGGATTCACTGTTTAATATTTTTTATATTGCAAATAAGCACATTGATTACATAAAAAAGAGGAAGTGCTGTACAATAGAAGACATATGAAAGAGCAAGCTCACGCCAACCCCCCCCCCCCCCCCCCCACAACAACATTTTACTGGTAACGCTCTCGTGAATTTTGAGGAAGCGTGCTAACTTGTGTATTTGGTGTCAGTGTGTGAAAAAGTATTTGCAAGACTTCCTGACTTCTTGTATTTTTCATTTTTGTCACATTTTAATTTTAATCATTTCAGATCTTCAAACAAAATTATATAGGGAAGAGGGGGGTCACCAGTATTCAACAATATTTATACCACTGTCCTGAGTTCATTTGTGTTAACAGCAAAGGTATGCAACAAACAATCAGTTACAGTATCTTGGCATATGGAAGAAGTGTATGGATCAGCTGGGGGACACTGCTCGCAGGTGTTCTCAGGCGTTTTCAGGGAGGGTGTCTGACGTCCGCTCTGGCCCCGATCAGCCCGTTCTCACCGCACTTTAGGAGTAATTCCTGGGCTGCGCACAGACTGCACACAGTGGATTTTTTGCAGCTCGGCGTACACATGGGACCGCACACTTGCACAGCGAATTTACACTCCTGGGGCGGCGACTATCTGAACGCAGGACAGCAAAGTTAGCAGCCCAGCGATCAGGTCTGAATCACCCACCATGTGCAGTGCAGGTGGGGTAGATATAACATGTGCAGAGAGAGTTAGATTTGGGTGGGGTATGTTCAAAGTGAAATCTAATTTGCCATTTAAAAATAAAGCAGCCAGTATTTACCCTGCACAGAAACAATATAACCCACCCAAATCTAACGCTCTCTGCACATGTTATATCTGCCCCATCTGCAGTGCTCATGGTTTTGGCCATTTGAGGAAAATGTTATTTTGCAATCAACCTTGAATAGGCCCTGTATCTCTCCTTATACACATTTCACCGCACCCTATCCCTCCTTATACACATTACACCACACCGTATAGGTCCTTTTACTTATTACATTGCACCGTATTGCTCCTTATTCACATTACACTGCACTGTGGGGGTCATTCCAAATTGATCGCTCGCTAGCTATTTTTTGCAGCGCTGCAAACAGATAGTCGCCGCCTATAGGGGAGTGTATGTTTGCTTTGCAATTGTGCAATTGCATGTGCAGCCGAGCGGTACAAAACAGTTTGATGCAGTTTCTGAGTAGCTCAGAACTTACTCAGCCGCTGCGATCACTTTGGCCTGTTTTTGTCCGGAATTGATGTCAGACCCTCGCCCTGCAAACGCTTGGACACGCCTGCGTTTTTCCAAACACTCCCAGAAAACGATAAGTTGACACCTACAAATGCCCTCTTCCTGTCAATCTCCTTGCGATCCACTGTGCGAATGGATTCTCCGTTAAATCCATAGCTCAGCAATGATCCACTTTGTACCCGTACGACACGCCTGAGCATTGCGGTGCATACGCAGTTGTGACCTGATCGCAGCGCAGTGAAAAATCCTAGCATGCAATCAGGTCATAATGACCCCCTGTATCCGGATTTAGATTTCTGGAGAACCAAACCCCACATCTCCTATATAATAGCCCAGATCTGTGACTTTGTGCTTCATTTGCTAACGCTGGGTGGAGTCAAAACAGTGGGCGGAGTTAGTCAAATGAGTCACAGATCTGGGCAAATCTATAGGAGACTTGGAGCAGGAGCAGATGGTATGGGCATGGCACAGGCAGGGGTGCATACCTCCCAACTTTCTTCAGGCAGGAGGGACACACACACAGCAAAAAGGGGGCATGGCTAACGGGTAAGGGGGCGTGGCTTCGCGGGTGGACCCGCGATCGCGAGCCACGCCCCTGTTTTCGTCAGTGAGGGGGCATGCCCAGCGCTCTGTGAGCTGCTGGCATGCCCCCAGCAGCGGATTATGAGTCTGGGGGGCCCAGGGCACTTGAGACAGGAACCCTATCTCATTGCTGTGCCTGCTGTGGGTTTGGGGGCGTGGCCTAATTGCGCCCTTGTGGCCACGCCCCTTATGCAAATTCCGGGATTTTTTTATTTTTATTTTTTTTTTAATGGGATTTTGTCCCCTCAGCTAGGGGTAAATCCAGAGGGGGTGGTTGCTCCCCCCTACACACCCGCACAGGCAGAAGACAGCAGGGAGGCTGCTGCCTCCCTGCAACACCACAGACCTGCCACAGACCTGCCAACATGCAGTAGCACAATGCTGCCGCTGTTACTGGCAGGACGGGGGAGCTTCAGAGCTGGGACAGAGCTACTCCAGCCGGGGGCCCCCTAAAACTGTGAGGCCCGGGGTACGTACCCCCTGGGCCCACCCTTAATCCTTACCCCCTGATGCCCCCTCTCCCTCTGTCTCCACTAAATAGACGCTGTGTGCATGCTAAGCAGAACAGCGAGTGCAGGAGCTTCCCAACTGCCCCCCCACCCACCCACCGCGGGACACTGCGGCCCGCGGGTGGGACAGACCCCAAAAAATGGGACTGTCCCGCTAAAATCGGGACAGTTGGGAGGTATGGGGGTGTGTGAGGGGGTACGCCATACAGACAGACGGGCACCGGCTCACTGTGTGCTTGACCCCCCACATCAGCATCCTCAGCAGGGTCTCTCTGGCGAGGAGGAGCGTCACTTTCTGGCACACTCCACACTTCTTAGCTGCAGTTTTGTGGGGCACCTGCCGCTGTGCCGGTTCCGTACTGCCTCTGTTATCTCCTGCCCCGGCAACCCCAACGCTAGCTGCAGCGCTGCCACCCGCAGTGAGGTGCGCCCAGCTCCTTCACACACTTTAGCCGGCGGGCAGCGCTGCAGAAATCCGCGCTGCTTGCAGGCTCGACCCCCTCCTCCCTCCAGCCGCAGCGTCTCCTGGGGGCTAACCAGTCACTCCCAGTCTCCACCCACGGCACCTCCGCACCTGCCCCTCCACCACCTGCAGCGCCTCCGGACCCCCTTCCCCATCCGCCGCACCACCCGCACCTGCCTCTCCCCCACCGCGGTGCCTCCGGACCCCCTACCCCACCCACGGCACCCCTGCCCCTTCCCATCCCACAGCACCTCCGGAACTCTTCACCCATCCGCAACATCCCTGCACCTGCCACTCCCCCACCTGCAGTGCCTCCGGACCCCACCCACGGCACCCCCGCCCCTTCCCATCCCACGGCACCTCCGCACCTGCCCCTCCACCACCTGCAGCGCCTCCGGATCCCCTTCCCCGTCCGCCGCACCACCCGCACCTGCCTCTCCCCCACCGCGGTGCCTCCGGACCCCCTACCCCACCCACGGCACCCCTGCCCCTTCCCATCCCACAGCACCTCCGGAACTCTTCACCCATCCGCAACATCCCTGCACCTGCCACTCCCCCACCTGCAGTGCCTCCGGACCCCTCCCCCATCTACAGCCCCCACTCTTCTGTCTCTCCCCCACCCGCAGCACGTCCCAACCCTTCCCCATCCAAGCCCCCCCCCGTATCTGCCCCCCCTCCACCTGCAGCATCTACAGACACCCTTCCCCATCCGCAATCCCCCCCGCACCCGCTCATTCTGTACATCGTGCCCTGCAGGTGCTGTTCACGCCGTCGCAAGGGGCTGCGCCTCCTTCACCATCGCACGCCCTTTCATTGTGCAATATTTAACCACTAACAAAGGAATGCAGGTAATACTCCATATAATACAAATATTGAACCCCATATAGGCATGCAAGGGTTAAAGGGGCGTAGCCCCTTGCGACGGTGTGAAGAGCGCCCATAGGGCGCGATGAAGCACCTAGTATCTAATATTTACATGTTTGAAACAAAAAGTCTTACTAAATCTAATGTCACACAGAGAGCAATTATTCTTTAAGAGCATCAGCACTGTATCCAGAGTTGAATTCCTGTTAGACATGTGAGGCACGTACCTAGGGGTGCCACTTGCTGGGGGGTGGCACATACATACTCATTTTATTGCTGTCAGTCCAAAATTGGGCTGGTGACACCAGAGCTTCTTGGGAGACAGGTAGATAATACTGTCTGGCATCTGTGATTGTAAATTACACTCAATCAAAGTTGTCCGCTTGCTGACTGGTGGATGGTTGGAGCTATCTAGCAACCCCGAGCGCTGACAGTCATTCACTGTATGGAAGCATGTGGAGAGATGGTGCAGGATCTCAGGAGGGGTAAGTTATAAAAAGATTTTAAAATGTATTCCCATGTATGGGGAGGGGGGTGGAGGAAGGGGAGGGGGGGATGGAATAGGGGCCCCAGTACATTGTTCTGCCCAGGGCCTTCAGTGCTGTCAAGACACCCCTGCACATGCTCAGACTGCCCTGAGTAAATACAGGTTGAGTATCCCTTATCCAATATTCTTGGGACCAGAAGTATTTTGGATATCTGATTTTTCCGTATTTTGGAATAATTGCATACCATAATGAGATATCATAGCGATGGGACCTAAGTCTAAGCACAGAATACATTTATGTATCATATACACACAGCCTGAAAGTCACTTTAGCCAATATTTTTACTAACGTTGTGCATTAAACAAAGTTTGTGTACATACACACAATTCATTTATGTTTCATATACACCTAATACACACAGCCTGAAGGTCATTTAATACAATATTTTTAATAACTTTGTGTATTAAACAACGTTTGTGTACATTGAGCCATCAAAAAACAAAGGTTTCACGTTCTCACTCTCACTCAAAAAATTCCGTATTTCGGAATATTCCATATTCCGGAATATTTGGATATGGGATACTCAACCTGTATGTATAGATAATTAAAAATAAAGAAAGTGTCATAGTCCATGGCTTGTTTTATTATATTAAACTGGCAATCGTCAAATGAGGGCTTATAACCAAACAATGAAAATAATAAAATTGGGCGGTAGGGGCACAAATCCCTGTATGAAGGCACCACTACTGGCCCTACTGGGAGTCAAATGGAGAGAGAACAGCAGCAATGCAGGATGCAGTGTTGTTATGGGGTTGTGATGGTCTTGCTGCTGAGGTGAGAAAATGTGTTGGTACATGGGATGGCCACACGCCATGCAAGAATGCCATGATTTAGTGACCACAAATTACTGACCTTTGGGCAGGACCTCCATGCAGGTTTCCTTTCAGACGGGAGTGTCAAATCAGGGAAGCTGAGGAGACAGTGAAAACAATGTACTTTGAGTCCATATATATATGTTCATTACGCCATCGGTGTCTGTGATTTCTTTACCAAGAGTCTGTGAGTGCCGCACCATTGATTGTCTATATATATATATATATATATATATATATATATAGATAGATAGATAGATACAAGGGATAGGCGGCACTCACGGACTTGTAAACATAAAGAACAGAGATCACCCCGTCTTTAAACTTAAAGTTTCGGTTTATTCAATCGTCGTCAGAAGTAACAGGCATAACAATACAGATCTTACCATTTTACAGTCATAAATCACCACATGTGCAGAGTCCTCGGCGCCCCGGGGACTGACTTCCGGAAACGTCATCATTCTCGGACAACCTTGCCCGATTGATGACGTATACCAGTAACCGTGTTCCCATCACCATGACAACTACATGTACATAGAAGAACCATGCGCTATAGAATGTTCAATAGATCTAGAGACAAATAAAAAAGATGCAATAGACAAATCAGCACTATAGATATACTGCATGAAATTGCTACGAGTAATACTATAAGAAACATGACAATGAGAAAGTTTCATTGAGGCCGTATGGAGCCACAGTATTTAGACGGTGTAGCCATCGAGCCACCTTTTGTAGCAAAATGTTATTTCTATCTCCACCCCGCTTAGAGAAAGGAACCTGATCCAACATTTTGTAACGAAGGATTGACAGATTATGCTTAAACAATTTAAAGTGTTTAGCAACAGGCTGGTCTACCGATTTACCTTCAAGTATTTGTTTGATTGCACTTCTGTGCTGAGACATACGCTCCTTGAATTGACAGGTGGTTTTGCCAATCAGAATCAGCTTTATTGGCCAGGTGTACTCATGTACACTAGGGATTTTTTGCAGTACAATGCATCGCCAAGCAGCAACATGAAGGGGGACTACATAGCATAAGAAGGGGGAAAAACGAAGCATACATTACAAACAATGCGATAGACTCGACATATTAGACATATTATACATGTAAGAAGGCTGCTTGGCAGAGCAGCATCGAGACAGCCATCCGCGGCGCCAACTTGAACTCAAACAATGCACATAGGTGATCATTCCGAGTTGATCGCAGCCAGCAACTTTTAGCTGCTGCTGCGATCAATAGTCCACGCCTATGGGAGAGTGTATTTTAGCTTAGCAGGGCTGCGATCGCTTGTGCAGCACTGCTAAGCTAAAAAAAAAAAATTGCAAGCAGAAGTAGAGCAGCCCTATACCTACTTACCCTGTGCGATGGATCCAGCGATGATGGGCCCGGCTTTGACATCACACCTCCGCCCTCCGCTCTCCTGGGCATGCCTGCGTTTTACTCACCACTCCCCAAAAACGCTCTCCAACGGTCCGGATCCGCCCATCCACACCTCCTTCTTAGCGGTCACCACTGCGAGCGCTTCCGTCCGTAGCCGCGATGTAACCCGGCGAACCCTGTCGCCAGGCAACATCGCGCACTGCATCCACCGTGCATGTGCATTCCACACCCGTTCGCACCGCTGCGTGCGAACGGGTCGGAATGACCCCCATAATACAGAAGATTTAAGTAATACATCAAAAGATAAACCACACAGACATAAAAAAAAAAAACCTTGAGCACACATAAAGCATAATGCATGATTGCTGTAGAATTTTTGGTAATAACCTCCAAGGGTGGTGTATTCCACCCTCAGAAGGTACCAGGTGCCGCAGCCATCTTGGGCGCACTACGTAGGATTACTCAGGGTGGAATAGTCTACCCCTAGAAGAGAGATACCACAAAATGAGGCAGAGTCCTAAAGTTCAGAGTAGGGTTCCACCAAAACCATCAGGTCCATGTATTTTTCATCCCATACACAAGCACACCAGATAAGGCAGCCATGTTGGGCGCACAGCAAAGGTTACACAGTGGGAGACAAGCCGTACAAGGGCCAAATGCATGTATGGGAAAACTGACACGTGTGTGTAGGAGTATGCTATACCCTACATGGAAAGATCCAAATGAAGCACACCCTGCCCACGGAGGAACCATCCGAGACAGCCATGTGGGGTGCACAGTGTAGGTTACTGCTGCAGGGTGTGCAACCAATGGAGGTAAACATTACAGGAATAGCACACAGTGGGGTGGAGTCTCATCTAGGCCATATAAAACAAGCTGCACAATATGTGGAAGAAGCAGCAATTGATATGGGTACGATTGCTTCTAAAGCATCAGCCTTAACGGTAGCCGCTCGTAGAGCAATTTGGCTACGTACTTGGAAAGCGGATGCAGAATCCAAGAAAGCTCTGGAAGAGTTGCCTTTCGCTGGTAATATTTTGTTTGGAAAACAACTGACAGATATTCTGGAATCGAAAGCTGAATCCAAAAAGGTCAGGTTTCCAGCTAGTTATAACCCTAAACCGAGGGGTTCAAAATTTCGGCCATTTCGATGGCAAGGTTAAGCAAAAGGAAAGGATGATTCTAGCCAACTCCAGTACAATAAATCAGCTAGGTGTAGGAAGTAATGGGCCAATAGACGGCCAGCTTCCAAGTCAGAACAGAAGCCATCAGTCTGAGGGTGCGGGCCTCCGCCTGGAGGATTCCAGGGTTCGGGGCCGGCTCCTTCACTTTGCACACATATGGCAGCAGTCAACGACAGATGCTTGGGTGCAGAAGGTGGTATCTCTCGGTTATGGTTTCCCTTTCAAGAGGCAACCTCCTCAAAGGTTTTTTTGCACCAGCCCGTCTCGTATAGATTCGAAGGCCAGAGCTCTGCAAGAAGCAGTTCAGAAATTGCTTCAGTCTGGGGGTAATTATCCCAGTACCCCTGACACAAAGGGGACGGGGGTTTTACTCCAACCTATTTTTGATTCAGAAGCCAAATGGATCATTCCGACCAATTCTCAATCTCAGGAGGTTAAACGAATACATTTGGGTTCCAAAGTTTCACATGGAGACGTTACGCTCCATATTTTTGGCCATGGAACCAGGAGATTACATGGTATCTCTGGATGTACAGGATGCTTACCTGCATGTGCCCATAGCACGGTCCCATCAGTGTTACCTCAGATTTGCCATCCTCCAGCAACATTTTCTGTTCCAGGCTTTGCCCTTTGTGCTAGCGACAGCCCCCAGGGTATTTACCAAGATTATGGTGGTTATGGCATCTTATCTCCGCAAGCAGGGGATAGGAATTTTTCCATACCTTGACGATCTTTTAATCCTGGCTCAATCCTAGGAATTACTCTTGGGCCATCTCCAACAGACAATAGCTTGTCTACAAATTGGGAAAAGTCGTCTCTGAGTCCATCACAACAGATGGTTCACTTGGGGGCCATATTGGATTCAAGTCTACAAAGAATAATCCTACTTGGGAAAAAGATATCCAAGGTGCAGGTAATGACTCGGGAATTGTTGCACAGACACTATCAGTCCATGCAGCAATGCGAGTGATGGGTCTGATGGTGTCAACATTCGACATGGTGGAATATGCACAATTCCACTCCAGACCCCTACAGCACCTCAGATGGAATGGAAAACATCAGACAATAAAAAGACAGATGATAAAGCTTCCAGTAAACGTAAAGAGGACATTAGCCTGGTGGCTACAGACAGACCATCTAGACAAGGGGAGACCCTTTTGGATAGCAGATTGGCAAGTACTGACAATGGATGCCAGTCTTCAAGGCTGGGGAGCGGTGTTCGAAAATTTTTGGTTCCAGGGAAAATGGACCACAAGGGAAAGTTGCCTGCCAATAAATCTGTTGGAAATAAGGGCCATATATATGGCTCTGGTTCAGGCAAAGGACATTCTGCAAGGAAGACCAGTCCAGATCCACCCAGACAATGCAACAGCAGTAGCGTACCTCAACCACCAGGGAGGAACTCACAGCAAAAGATTGATGGAGGAATTAACTCACATACTAAGATGGGCAGAACTCCATCTTCGGGCATTGTCCGCAGTGTTTGTGCCAGGAGTGCTGAACTGGGAAGCGGACTTTCTCTGTCGACACACCATTCAGGAGACCGAATGGGCGTTACACCCGGAAGTATTTCAAACTCTAGTAAACAGATGGGATCTGCCAGAGATAGAGCTCATGGCATCCCATTTGAACAACAAAATTCTGGCATACGGGTCAAGAACAAAGGATCCCAGGGCAATCCTTGTAGTGAAATGGGAATTTCATCTGGCATATCTGTTTCCTCCAATCTCCCTGTTACCCAGGGTGGTGAGGAAAATAAAGCAAGCAAAGGGAGCCATAATTCTAATAGCTCCAGCCTGGCCCAGAAGGCATTGGTACATAGATCTACTAAGGATGTCCGTGGAAGCTCCAATTCTGCTTCCTCAATGTCCAGATCTGCTAATGCAGGGGCCTTGTTATCACAGCCATCTGGAACGGCTGTCTTTGATGGTGTGGATCTTTTTTGAGTATCCAGGATTTTGGATTTCCTCCAAGCAGGAATGGATAAGGATTTAGGTGGCTTCCTTGAGAATTCAAGTATCAGCATTAAATGTATGGTTTCAGAAAAAGATTGCTAACCTACAGGATGTGCATACTTTTTTTCAGGGAATGTTGCACATTCAACCACCGTTTGTTCCTCCTGCAGTACCCTGGGATTTAAATCTGGTTCTTAAAATCCTTCAGGGGGCTCCGTTTGAACCACTTAAGAGAGCAGATCTTAAATGGTTGACGGCTAAAGTTCTCTTTCTACTGACAATGGCGTCAGCTAGAAGAGTGTCAGATTTAGGAGCACTGTTGTGTAAGTCTCCTTTTCTGATCTTTTATCCAGATAAAGCAGTTCCCAGAACTAGATCTGGTTATCTTCCGAAGGTGGTCTCAAAGTTTCACCTGAACAAAGAAATTGTAGTCCTGGCTTTTCAGGTATCGGGACTTTCTGCGGGAGAAGCGTCGCTTGACGTAGTGCATGCATTAAGAATTAACGTAGATTATACTAGTGCCATCAGAAAGACAGATTCTCTCTTCATTCTCTACGGATTTCACAAGAGAGGATGGCCTGCTACTAAACAGACGCTAGCAAGAAAGCTTCGATTGACGATTTCAGAAGCATATTCACTAGAGATGAGCGGGTTCGGTTCCTCGGAATCCGAACCCGCCCGAACTTCAGCTTTTTTTACACGGATCCGAGCGACTCGGATCTTCCCGCCTTGCTCGGTTAACCCGAGCGCGCCCGAACGTCATCATGACGCTGTCGGATTCTCGCGAGGCTCGGATTCTATCGCGAGACTCGGATTCTATATAAGGAGCCGCGCGTCGCCGCCATTTTCACACGTGCATTGAGATTGATAGGGAGAGGACGTGGCTGGCGTCCTCTCCATTTAGATTAGAAGAGAGAGAGTGAGATTGAGACAGAGACACTTGATTTACTGGAGCTTAGGAGTACTAGAGAGTGCAGAGTTTACTAGTGACTGACCACTGACCAGTGACCACCAGTGCAGTTTTATTTAATATAATCCGTTCTCTGCCTGAAAAAAACGATACACAGTGACTCAGTCACATACCATATCTGTGCTCAGCCCAGTGTGCTGCATCATCTATGTATAATATCTGACTGTGCTCACACAGCTTAATTGTGGGGGAGACTGGGGAGCAGTTATAGGTTATAGCAGGAGCCAGGAGTACATATTATTAAAATTAAACAGTGCACACTTTTGCTGCAGGAGTGCCACTGCCAGTGTGACTGACCAGTGACCTGACCACACTGACCACCAGTATAGTATACTATATTGTGATTGCCTGAAAAAGTTAAACACTCGTCGTGTGACTTGTGTGGTGTTTTTTTATTCTATAGAAAACTCATTCTGCTGACAGACAGTGTCCAGCAGGTCCGTCATTATATAATATATACCTGTCCGGCTGCAGTAGTGATATATATATATATATTTTTTATATCATTATTTATCATCCAGTCGCAGCAGACACAGTACGGTAGTTCACGGCTGTAGCTACCTCTGTGTCGGCACTCGGCAGTCCATCCATAATTGTATACCACCTACCCGTGGTTTTTTTTTTCTTTCTTCTTTATACATACTACATCTCATTATCATCCAGTCTATATTAGCAGCAGACACAGTACAGTACGGTAGTCCACGGCTGTAGCTACCTCTGTGTCGGCACTCGGCAGTCCATCCATAATTGTATACCACCTACCCGTGGTTTTTTTTTCTTTCTTCTTTATACATACTACATCTCATTATCAACCAGTCTATATTAGCAGCAGACACAGTACAGTACGGTAGTCCACGGCTGTAGCTACCTCTGTGTCGGCACTCGGCAGTCCGTCCATAATTGTATACCACCTACCCGTGGTTTTTTTTTCTTTCTTCTTTATACATACTACATCTCATTATCATCCAGTCTATATTAGCAGCAGACACAGTACAGTACGGTAGTCCACGGCTGTAGCTACCTCTGTGTCGGCACTCGGCAGTCCATCCATAATTGTATACCACCTACCCGTGGTTTTTTTTTTCTTCTTTATACATACTACATCTCATTATCATCCAGTCTATATTAGCAGCAGACACAGTACAGTACGGTAGTCCACGGCTGTAGCTACCTCTGTGTCGGCACTCGGCAGTCCATCCATAATTGTATACCACCTACCCGTGGTTTTTTTTTCTTTCTTCTTTATACATACTACATCTCATTATCATCCAGTCTATATTAGCAGCAGACACAGTACAGTACGGTAGTCCATGGCTGTAGCTACCTCTGTGTCGGCACTCGGCAGTCCGTCCATAATTGTATACCACCTACCCGTGGTTTTTTTTTCTTTCTTCTTTATACATACTACATCTCATTATCATCCAGTCTATATTAGCAGCAGACACAGTACAGTACGGTAGTCCACGGCTGTAGCTACCTCTGTGTCGGCACTCGGCAGTCCGTCCATAATTGCATACCACCTACCCGTGTTTTTTTTTTCTTTCTTCTTTATACATACATACTACATCTCATTATCAACCAGTCTATATTAGCAGCAGACACAGTACAGTACGGTAGTCCACGGCTGTAGCTACCTCTGTGTCTGCACTCGGCAGTCCATCCATAATTGTATACCACCTACCCGTGGTTTTTTTTTTCTTCTTTATACATACTACATCTCATTATCATCCAGTCTATATTAGCAGCAGACACAGTACAGTACGGTAGTCCACGGCTGTAGCTACCTCTGTGTCGGCACTCGGCAGTCCGTCCATAATTGTATACCACCTACCCGTGGTTTTTTTTTCTTTCTTCTTTATACATACATACTACATCTCATTATCAACCAGTCTATATTAGCAGCAGACACAGTACAGTACGGTAGTCCACGGCTGTAGCTACCTCTGTGTCGGCACTCGGCAGTCCATCCATAATTGTATACCACCTACCCGTGGTTTTTTTTCTTCTTCTTTATACATACTACATCTCATTATCAACCAGTCTATATTAGCAGCAGACACAGTACAGTACGGTAGTCCACGGCTGTAGCTACCTCTGTGTCGGCACTCGGCAGTCCATCCATCATTGTATACCACCTACCCGTGGTTTTTTTTTTCTTCTTTATACATACTACATCTCATTATCATCCAGTCTATATTAGCAGCAGACACAGTACAGTACGGTAGTCCACGGCTGTAGCTACCTCTGTGTCGGCACTCGGCAGTCCGTCCATAATTGTATACCACCTACCCGTGGTTTTTTTTTCTTTCTTCTTTATACATACTACATCTCATTATCATCCAGTCTATATTAGCAGCAGACACAGTACAGTACGGTAGTCCACGGCTGTAGCTACCTCTGTGTCGGCACTCGGCAGTCCGTCCATAATTGTATACCACCTACCCGTGGTTTTTTTTTCTTTCTTCTTTATACATACATACTACATCTCATTATCAACCAGTCTATATTAGCAGCAGACACAGTACAGTACGGTAGTCCACGGCTGTAGCTACCTCTGTGTCGGCACTCGGCAGTCCATCCATAATTGTATACCACCTACCCGTGGTTTTTTTTTTCTTCTTTATACATACTACATCTCATTATCATCCAGTCTATATTAGCAGCAGACACAGTACAGTACGGTAGTCCACGGCTGTAGCTACCTCTGTGTCGGCACTCGGCAGTCCGTCCATAATTGTATACCACTTACCCGTGGTTTTTTTTTCTTTCTTTATACATACATACTACATCTCATTATCAACCAGTCTATATTAGCAGCAGACACAGTACAGTACGGTAGTCCACGGCTGTAGCTACCTCTGTGTCGGCACTCGGCAGTCCATCCATAATTGTATACTAGTATCCATCCATCTCCATTGTTTACCTGAGGTGCCTTTTAGTTGTGCCTATTAAAATATGGAGAACAAAAATGTTGAGGTTCCAAAATTAGGGAAAGATCAAGATCCACTTCCACCTCGTGCTGAAGCTGCTGCTACTAGTCATGGCCGAGACGATGAAATGCCAGCAACGTCGTCTGCCAAGGCCGATGCCCAATGTCATAGTACAGAGCATGTCAAATCCAAAACACCAAATATCAGTAAAAAAAGGACTCCAAAACCTAAAATAAAATTGTCGGAGGAGAAGCGTAAACTTGCCAATATGCCATTTACCACACGGAGTGGCAAGGAACGGCTGAGGCCCTGGCCTATGTTCATGGCTAGTGGTTCAGCTTCACATGAGGATGGAAGCACTCAGCCTCTCGCTAGAAAAATGAAAAGACTCAAGCTGGAAAAAGCACAGCAAAGAACTGTGCGTTCTTCGAAATCCCAAATCCACAAGGAGAGTCCAATTGTGTCGGTTGCGATGCCTGACCTTCCCAACACTGGACGTGAAGAGCATGCGCCTTCCACCATTTGCACGCCCCCTGCAAGTGCTGGAAGGAGCACCCGCAGTCCAGTTCCTGATAGTCAGATTGAAGATGTCAGTGTTGAAGTACACCAGGATGAGGAGGATATGGGTGTTGCTGGCGCTGGGGAGGAAATTGACCAGGAGGATTCTGATGGTGAGGTGGTTTGTTTAAGTCAGGCACCCGGGGAGACACCTGTTGTCCGTGGGAGGAATATGGCCGTTGACATGCCTGGTGAAAATACCAAAAAAATCAGCTCTTCGGTGTGGAAGTATTTCACCAGAAATGCGGACAACATTTGTCAAGCCGTGTGTTCCCTTTGTCAAGCTGTAATAAGTAGGGGTAAGGACGTTAACCACCTCGGAACATCCTCCCTTATACGTCACCTGCAGCGCATTCATAATAAGTCAGTGACAAGTTCAAAAACTTTGGCCGACAGCGGAAGCAGTCCACTGACCAGTAAATCCCTTCCTCTTGTAACCAAGCTCACGCAAACCACCCCACCAACTCCCTCAGTGTCAATTTCCTCCTTCCCCAGGAATGCCAATAGTCCTGCAGGCCATGTCACTGGCAATTCTGATGATTCCTCTCCTGCCTGGGATTCCTCCGATGCATCCTTGCGTGTAACGCCTACTGCTGCTGGCGCTGCTGTTGTTGCTGCTGGGAGTCGATGGTCATCCCAGAGGGGAAGTCGTAAGCCCACTTGTACTACTTCCAGTAAGCAATTGACTGTTCAACAGTCCTTTGCGAGGAAGATGAAATATCACAGCAGTCATCCTGCTGCAAAGCGGATAACTGAGGCCTTGACAACTATGTTGGTGTTAGACGTGCGTCCGGTATCCGCCGTTAGTTCACAGGGAACTAGACAATTTATTGAGGCAGTGTGCCCCCGTTACCAAATACCATCTAGGTTCCACTTCTCTAGGCAGGCGATACCGAGAATGTACACGGACGTCAGAAAAAGACTCACCAGTGTCCTAAAAAATGCAGTTGTACCCAATGTCCACTTAACCACGGACATGTGGACAAGTGGAGCAGGGCAGGGTCAGGACTATATGACTGTGACAGCCCACTGGGTAGATGTATGGACTCCCGCCGCAAGAACAGCTGCGGCGGCACCAGTAGCAGCATCTCGCAAATGCCAACTCTTTCCTAGGCAGGCTACGCTTTGTATCACCGGTTTCCAGAATACGCACACAGCTGAAAACCTCTTACGGCAACTGAGGAAGATCATCGCGGAATGGCTTACCCCAATTGGACTCTCCTGTGGATTTGTGGCATCGGACAACGCCAGCAATATTGTGTGTGCATTAAATATGGGCAAATTCCAGCACGTCCCATGTTTTGCACATACCTTGAATTTGGTGGTGCAGAATTTTTTAAAAAACGACAGGGGCGTGCAAGAGATGCTGTCGGTGGCCAGAAGAATTGCGGGACACTTTCGGCGTACAGGCACCACGTACAGAAGACTGGAGCACCACCAAAAACTACTGAACCTGCCCTGCCATCATCTGAAGCAAGAAGTGGTAACGAGGTGGAATTCAACCCTCTATATGCTTCAGAGGTTGGAGGAGCAGCAAAAGGCCATTCAAGCCTATACAATTGAGCACTATATAGGAGGTGGAATGCACCTGTCTCAAGCGCAGTGGAGAATGATTTCAACGTTGTGCAAGGTTCTGATGCCCTTTTAACTTGCCACACGTGAAGTCAGTTCAGACACTGCCAGCCTGAGTCAGGTCATTCCCCTCATCAGGCTTTTGCAGAAGAAGCTGGAGACATTGAAGGAGGAGCTAACACGGAGCGATTCCGCTAGGCATGTGGGACTTGTGGATGGAGCCCTTAATTCGCTTAACAAGGATTCACGGGTGGTCAATCTGTTGAAATCAGAGCACTACATTTTGGCCACCATGCTCGATCCTAGATTTAAAGCCTACCTTGGATCTCTCTTTCCGGCAGACACAAGTCTGCTGGGGTTGAAAGACCTGCTGGTGAGAAAATTGTCAAGTCAAGCGGAACGCGACCTGTCAACATCTCCTCCTTCACATTCTCCCGCAACTGGGGGTGCGAGGAAAAGGCTCAGAATTCCGAGCCCACCCGCTGGCGGTGATGCAGGGCAGTCTGGAGCGACTGCTGATGCTGACATCTGGTCCGGACTGAAGGACCTGACAACGATTACGGACATGTCGTCTACTGTCACTGCATATGATTCTCTCAACATTGAAAGAATGGTGGAGGATTATATGAGTGACCGCATCCAAGTAGGCACGTCACACAGTCCGTACTTATACTGGCAGGAAAAAGAGGCAATTTGGAGGCCCTTGCACAAACTGGCTTTATTCTACCTAAGTTGCCCTCCCACAAGTGTGTACTCCGAAAGAGTGTTTAGTGCCGCCGCTCACCTTGTCAGCAATCGGCGTACGAGGTTACATCCAGAAAATGTGGAGAAGATGATGTTCATTAAAATGAATTATAATCAATTCCTCCGCGGAGACATTGACCAGCAGCAATTGCCTCCACAAAGTACACAGGGAGCTGAGATGGTGGATTCCAGTGGGGACGAATTGATAATCTGTGAGGAGGGGGATGTACACGGTGATATATCGGAGGATGATGATGAGGTGGACATCTTGCCTCTGTAGAGCCAGTTTGTGCAAGGAGAGATTAATTGCTTCTTTTTTGGGGGGGGTCCAAACCAACCCATCATATCAGTCACAGTCGTGTGGCAGACCCTGTCACTGAAATGATGGGTTGGTTAAAGTGTGCATGTCCTGTTTTGTTTATACAACATAAGGGTGGGTGGGAGGGCCCAAGGACAATTCCATCTTGCACCTCTTTTTTTCTTTTATTTTTCTTTGCGTCATGTGCTGTTTGGGGAGGGTTTTTTGGAAGGGCCATCCTGCGTGACACTGCAGTGCCACTCCTAGATGGGCCGGTGTTTGTGTCGGCCACTAGGGTCGCTTATCTTACTCACACAGTCAGCTACCTCATTGCGCCTCTTTTTTTCTTTGCGTCATGTGCTGTTTGGGGAGGGTTTTTTGGAAGGGACATCCTGCGTGACACTGCAGTGCCACTCCTAGATGGGCCCGGTGTTTGTGTCGGCCACTAGGGTCGCTTATCTTACTCACACAGTCAGCTACCTCATTGCGCCTCTTTTTTTCTTTGCGTCATGTGCTGTTTGGGGAGGGTTTTTTGGAAGGGACATCCTGCGTGACACTGCAGTGCCACTCCTAGATGGGCCCGGTGTTTGTGTCGGCCACTAGGGTCGCTTATCTTACTCACACAGTCAGCTACCTCATTGCGCCTCTTTTTTTCTTTGCGTCATGTGCTGTTTGGGGAGGGTTTTTTGGAAGGGACATCCTGCGTGACACTGCAGTGCCACTCCTAGATGGGCCCGGTGTTTGTGTCGGCCACTAGGGTCGCTTATCTTACTCACACAGTCAGCTACCTCATTGCGCCTCTTTTTTTCTTTGCGTCATATGCTGTTTGGGGAGGGTTTTTTGGAAGGGACATCCTGCGTGACACTGCAGTGCCACTCCTAGATGGGCCCGGTGTTTGTGTCGGCCACTAGGGTCGCTTATCTTACTCACACAGTCAGCTACCTCATTGCGCCTCTTTTTTTCTTTGCGTCATGTGCTGTTTGGGGAGGGTTTTTTGGAAGGGACATCCTGCGTGACACTGCAGTGCCACTCCTAGATGGGCCCGGTGTTTGTGTCGGCCACTAGGGTCGCTTATCTTACTCACACAGTCAGCTACCTCATTGCGCCTCTTTTTTTATTTGCGTCACGTGCTGTTTGGGGAGGGTTTTTTGGAAGGGACATCCTGCGTGACACTGCAGTGCCACTCCTAGATGGGCCCGGTGTTTGTGTCGGCCACTAGGGTCGCTTATCTTACTCACACAGTCAGCTACCTCATTGCGCCTCTTTTTTTCTTTGCGTCATGTGCTGTTTGGGGAGGGTTTTTTGGAAGGGACATCCTGCGTGACACTGCAGTGCCACTCCTAGATGGGCCCGGTGTTTGTGTCGGCCACTAGGGTCGCTTATCTTACTCACACAGCTACCTCATTGCGCCTCTTTTTTTCTTTGCGTCATGTGCTGTTTGGGGAGGGTTTTTTGGAAGGGACATCCTGCGTGACACTGCAGTGCCACTCCTAGATGGGCCCGGTGTTTGTGTCGGCCACTAGGGTCGCTTATCTTACTCACACAGTCAGCTACCTCATTGCGCCTCTTTTTTTCTTTGCGTCATGTGCTGTTTGGGGAGGGTTTTTTGGAAGGGACATCCTGCGTGACACTGCAGTGCCTCTCCTAGATGGGCCCGGTGTTTGTGTCGGCCACTAGGGTCGCTTATCTTACTCACACAGTCAGCTACCTCATTGCGCCTCTTTTTTTCTTTGCGTCATGTGCTGTTTGGGGAGGGTTTTTTGGAAGGGACATCCTGCGTGACACTGCAGTGCTACTCCTAGATGGGCCCGGTGT
Organism: Pseudophryne corroboree; assembly: GCF_028390025.1. Taxonomy (NCBI): domain Eukaryota; kingdom Metazoa; phylum Chordata; class Amphibia; order Anura; family Myobatrachidae; genus Pseudophryne; species Pseudophryne corroboree. The sequence goes on along the minus strand of NC_086453.1, from coordinate 80,836,721 downwards.
TTGTGTCGGCCACTAGGGTCGCTTATCTTACTCACACAGCTACCTCATTGCGCCTCTTTTTTTCTTTGCGTCATGTGCTGTTTGGGGAGGGTTTTTTGGAAGGGACATCCTGCGTGACACTGCAGTGCCACTCCTAGATGGGCCCGGTGTTTGTGTCGGCCACTAGGGTCGCTTATCTTACTCACACAGCGACCTCGGTGCAAATTTTAGGACTAAAAATAATATTGTGAGGTGTGAGGTATTCAGAATAGACTGAAAATGAGTGGAAATTATGGTTTTTGAGGTTAATAATACTTTGGGATCAAAATGACCCCCAAATTCTATGATTTAAGCTGTTTTTTAGGGTTTTTTGAAAAAAACACCCGAATCCAAAACACACCCGAATCCGACAAAAAAAATTCGGTGAGGTTTTGCCAAAACGCGGTCGAACCCAAAACACGGCCGCGGAACCGAACCCAAAACCAAAACACAAAACCCGAAAAATTTCCGGCGCTCATCTCTAATATTCACGTGCTGATCTCCCTCCTCCGGCTAATGTCTCTGCACACTCTACACGTAAGGTAGGTCCTCCATGGGCAGCACAACATGGTGCTTCAGCAGAACAGATTTGTAAGGCAGCCACATGGTCTTCCATTAACACATTCATTAGACATTATGCCTTGGATACTTTTCCCTCTCATGACGCGGAATTCGGGTGAAAGGTTCTCCTGGCTAATCAGGAGCGTCCCCACCACTAATAATGGCTTTGGGAATCTCAATGTTATCCTGTGGATAACCTGTGGACCCAGCCGGAGAAATATACCGTTATGGTAAGAACTTACCGTTGATAACGGAATTTCTTCTATGTCCACAGGTATCCACAGGGATCCCACCCTGACGCACCTGATTTGAGGATCTTTACAATCACTAAACCTCTTTCCTCTTGTATGGAAGGGTGTGCATGTGTGTTCTTATCGCCTGAATACATGATGCTCCTGCCTAATTGCTGTGAAAACAACTGATTTATCTGAGTCGGTGGGCGGGATTATATGGACGAGCCTGATGCATCCTGGGAGGCCAGAAAGCTTGTGACTATTTGGTGCCATTTCCGCTGTCGCTCCGGCATATCCCAATGTTATTCTGTGGACATAGGAGAAATTCCGTTATCGATGGTAAGTTCTTAACATAACGGTATATTTTGCTACAAAAGGAGGCTCGATGGCTACACCAGCTAAATACTGTGGCTCCATACGGCCTCAATGAAACTTTGTCATTGTCGTGTTTCTTATAGTATTACTCGTAGCAATTTCATGCAGTATATCTATAGTGCTGATTTGTCTCTTGCATCATTTTTATTTGTCTCTATAGCGCATGGTTCTTCTATGTACATGTTGTTGTCATGGCGATGGGAACGCGGTTACTGGTATACGTCATCAATCGGGCAAGGTTGTCCGAGAATGATGATGTTTCCGGAAGTCAGTCCCCGGGGCTCCGAGGACTCTGCACATGTGGTGATTTATGACTGTATAATGGTAAGATCTGTTTTGTTATGCCTGTTACTTCTGACGACGGTTGAATAAACTGAAACGTTAAGTTTAAAGACGGGGTGATCTCTGTTCTTTATTTGTACAAGTCCGTGAGTGCCACCTATCCCTTGTAGCTACGTTGGTGCATATGCTGCGGAGGGCACACGTATCACATTGGAGTGCTGAATAACTTAATTTTATATATATATATATATATATATATATATATATATATATAAAATAAAAAAAATTATTGATAAAATTAACAAGCAGAGATATGTGAAATGTATGTGGATATGCTATAATTTCAATAGGATATGTAAATGTTATCAACAATAAAGTTTATGCTTTTTTTGTGGGATTATCAAGGTCAATTAACGCATACTTGCCTACCCTCCCGGAATGGCCGGGAGGCTCCCGAAATTCGGGTGACCCTCCCGGCCCCCCGGAAGAGCAGGCAAGTCTCCCGATTTCAGGGGTCACCCCCTGCCCGGCCGCCCACTTAGCGAGTGAAGCGGGCGGTCCGGGCAGGCGATGATGTGATTCTTGTTGAACCGCGTCATCATAGCCACGCCCGCTGCTGTATAATGCCGGTAAGAGCGGCATTACACAGCGGGGGCGTGGCTTGCATGATGTGATCCAGCAGCCACGCCCCCATTCCGCCTCTGGCCCGCCCCCGTTCTGCCTCTGGCCCGCCCTGCTGAGCCGACCGGCTGCTCTCTCCCGGAGAGAGCAGCCCAAAAGTCGGCAAGTATGATTAACGTGATTTTGGGGAACAATGGAACAATGCAGAAGTTCTCTCCCAACAGTATATCTTCCTTCACGGTCTGTGTTACCAGTAATCAGTCTGTGTCTCACCTACTTGTTTCCCTACCTAACATGACTGATGTCACCCTATGTTGTCAAAAGTGATGATGTGGGGGGTCATTCCGAGTTGTTCGCTCGTTATTTTTTTCTCGCAACGGAGCGATTAGTCGCTAATGCGCATGCGCAATGTCCGCAGTGCGACTGCGCCAAGTAAATTTGCTATGCAGTTAGGAATTTTACTCACGGCATTACAAGGTTTTTTCTTCGTTCTGGTAATCGTAATGTGATTGACAGGAAGTGGGTGTTTCTGGGCGGAAACTGGCCGTTTTATGGGTGTGTGCGAAAAAACGCTACCGTTTCTGGGAAAAACGCGGGAGTGGCTGGAGAAACGGAGGAGTGTCTGGGCGAACGCTGGGTGTGTTTGTGACGTCAAACCAGGAACGAAACAGACTGAACTGAGCGCAGATGCCGAGTAAGTCTGGAGCTACTCAGAAACTGCTAAGAAGTGTCTATTCGCAATTGTGCTAATCTTTCGTTCGCAATTTTGATAAGCTAAGATTCACTCCCAGTAGCTTACCGTGTGCAAAGCTGCTAAAAGCAGCTTGCGAGCGAACAACTCGGAATGACCCCCGTGGCTGGAAGCGTGGGTACTTGGTCATGGTACGACTGTCCTCAGTGGCTGCATTAGTCGGAACAACTTATTTCATACTGTGTGGGTGAGCATATTATATACAGTACCCTGCCCTATGAAACTTTATTGCAACTTAGTCCGGAAGTCTAGAAACTGGAAATTCCTTCTGGGGTATAAACAAACTTTACCAAATGTTCAAAATAAAAAAACATTACAAATCCTTTCTTTCCCTTTGGTTGGGAATGGTTTTGAATTGTCTTTTACTGTATGACTAGGTGATTCATCGCGCCCTACGGGCACTCTACACACCATCGCAAGGGGCTACGCCCCCCTAACCCTTGCATGCCCTTGAGTCATGCAATATTTTTATTATATGGATTATTACCTCCAGTCATTATTTTGTGAGTGGTTAAATATTGAACGGCAAAGGGCGTGCGATGGTTATATAGGAGATACATGCTGTACCCAGGCTGGGGTCACACAAAAGTTGGGACTTTCCCAGGAAAGCAGGAACTGCTGCTGCAGTGATAAGGGCAGACATATAATACAGTATATACATGATGCACTCAGGCTGGGGTCACACAAAAGTTGGGACTTTTACCAGGAAAGCAGGAACTGCTGCTGCAGTGAGAAGGGCAGACATATAATACAGTATATACATGATGCACTCAGGCTGGGGTCACACAAAAGTTGGGACTTTCCCAGGAAAGCAGGGACTGCTGCTGCAGTGATAAGGGCAGACATATAATACAGTATATACATGATGCACTCAGGCTGGGGTCACACAGGCACCGCAGCTTCCCCCCAGCAGCTAGTCCCTCTGCAGCCGAGTGGAGTCCAGGGAACACACAGCAGCCAAAGGGCAGAGCCTCCCATTGGATGTAGCCCACAGCCTTCTGTGTGGGAGGGCGTTTCTTGGCCAATCAGCTGTGGGCTGGGTGTGATAGACCTGCCGCTAACCCAATTTAGAGCTCCTAGCCATGCCCAGCGTTAGGAAATGAGTCACAGAGTCACAGACCTGGGCAAATATATAGGAGATAATCTCTCAATAAAATGGGGGGGATTCAATTGTGGCGTACAAATTCGCCTGGCCGAATTTGTGCGACACCTGCCATGCTTTACAGCAGCGGGATCTCGCTCAAAAGTGTTTACTAACCTATAGGGAAGCAAGCACTTTTGAGTAAATAGGAGTGCGAATCGGTTGAGCAAATGGTGCAAGATGGGCTGCCATTGGTGGTGTTTAAATGCCACAGCAAAGACAATTCACCTACTTTGCCCACAATTGAATTTTCCCTATATGTTTAAAAGAAATATGTACATAACCTCCTGACTATACGTTTGAAGTCACAACATATCCACATATACAATTCCCCTATCCGTGCTTGTACACTTCACTTTATCATTGATTTATTTTTTTAGACTATTTTAGTCTGCATCTAAGATTCAGTGAGGGTACTGTGTAGTTTCTGTGTAGTATTTATATAGTTTAATTGTCCTTCATAAGCAACACAATAAAGGAATGCTTAGCGGTACTACACTAGGGAGTCTATGATCTAAAGAGAGATAAGGAGGCTAAAAGAAAAATGCAGAGCAAATCCCTGTTCATATCGTTTCTCGATATGTACTAAAGGGATTTGCTCTGCCTTCAGCCTGCTAGCGCTATTAGCAGGCTAGACTATCGGTGCTGCATCTGGGCTCTAGTGCTGCCACAGGCATCTATGGCACCACTGTGTTCCAGGTGTTGCAACGAGGAGAGGGCACTCGCCACCTGTAGCTGCCAGTATTTACTTCTCATCACTGGAGACAGGAAGTGAGCTCTGTCAGTTTGGCCAACTGTCAATAAAGTTCTCTAAAAAAAAAAAATGTCACCTCTTGCAGCTCTACGGGAAAGGTGAGGGGCAGATATATTAAGCCTGGAGAAATTATAAAGCAGTGATAAGTGCAAGGTGATAATGCACCAGCCAATCAGCTCCTAACTGGCAATTTACATATTGCATCTGATTGGCTGGTGCATTATCACCTTGCACTTAGCTCTGCTTTATCACTTCTCCAGGCTTAATACATCTGCCCCTGAGTCTCTCTACTGTCTCTACTCTGCTGCCAGACACCGCTGAGGGGGAGACTTAACATTCACCCTCGTCGGTGGGTCTGTTGTTAGTACATATAATGTTAGCCGCCTCCTGCTTTGCAGTGGTAGCAGGCGAGGCAGAAAATTCTTTATCTCTATAATAAGGGGAGTTTTAGTACATCTGCCTCTAGGTTCTAAACCACTTGTCCAAGTCTACGATTTCACCTGTGTAAATACTCCCACAGTATACTGTATGTACAGTAGCTGTGAGAATGAAGGAATAAGTAAGGACATCTAACATTTGCCTTCTTGGAACTACATAGACACCTGTTCAATATTGGTCCCCGCGGTTATTCTGTTGGAGGATAATAGGTAATGGAAAATCTGAATCTATAATCAATTCTCCCACACAGGAAAAAAGAGAAAATGCACCTACGCACTCTAAACACTCTGCAATTTAACATGGAGTAAAATGGAGGTTCTAAACATAATTTTTGGCCAATAAATATGGGCCCACCTACCACGGCCAAGTGACCATATAGCCCCTCCCCCTGCCATATAGAATCACTTCCCTTACCTACCCTGACCAATCACCAAACAACATGTGGAAGAACGTTGCTTTATGCAACCATTTTGTTTCGGAAAGGCAAGTTATACTGAAGGTGTTTCAGGAAATAAGTAGTTAATGCATTTTTTATAAAAAAAATTGTTTTCTTTTATAAAGAACGCCATTAAGCTAAAGGGAGGATCTGAGAAAATGAAGCCGCAGGCATGTGACACTTGGTGTGAGATAGCTGGCTTGCATCTTTTCCCTTTGTCCTTTCTGTTTTTCCAAAGATAGGTAAGTAATGTTATAACCTTAGAAAAATAAATAAAATATTGATGGGGGTGATTGTAACAGGATTTTTTTTTTTTTGTGGGCTACAGTAAATTTGGTTGCCTTGAGATGTAATATATAGTAAAGCTGATGAAAGAGGAGTATGCTACTGCGCAGACTCCAGTCTTCCTGTTCTTCAGAGAGGATTCATGCCCTTTCCCAAGATGGCTGCTGAGATCTCTACTGAGCATGTGCAGGGGCCATCGCTGTCTTTTTCATTGTGTAGTGTGACTCAGGGGGACAACAGTCTCCTGCTTAGCTCCTATAAGAGACATGGTTAATACATGCCATAATGCTGTTCCAGCATTGCTTCACCACTACCTGTTTACAGCATACTCAGTGGCTGTGGTTTGAATGAAATCCCACTCCATTGAAGCTCTGCTTCATGAGAACCAGTATGTAACAGTGAGTACGGGTGTACCTATTATCTTTCAATAAACCAACACCACTGGATAACTAACTGGGCTGTTCATAAAAAAGCAGAAAGGAAAGGTTGATTAAGGACCAATAAATGTAAAACACAAACTGCCAGGCAGCAGTACCATTTACTTGCACATTTCCAGAAGGCAATGATGTAATCTGTCAATCCCTAATAACACATATAAAACTACGCACCTCACACACAATAGGCTTTTTAATCACTAGGAAAAAGAAACTTAACCACCTGCAAGTGTAAATCATTTATTTTTTTAAAGAAGGAGGGGGGGATTTGAACGACTCACACCTTTAACCCTGCCCTGTAGTGGAGGATTACAGCTGTATAAGGGTCTACACTTTGCTCCTGACAGGTGTAGAAATTAGCATATTTCTCATGTTGCTATTTGTTGAAAAAAGTGGTTAAGCTGATTGAACTCGGTCAGTCTTTAATATTTGATTACAGCAAATGTTAAATAATCCAAACTGATAAGGATATTCTGCTATTGTGTAACAGGAAGCACTGCAATAACCTTATACACTGCCCAGTGTGCAAATAGGAACACCAGAAATACAGTAAGCAAATGAGAAAACAAATCAGCCAAAACAAAGAGGACAATTTATATTTGCCTACTTTTCAGAGAGATTGTGAAAGTAACATCTATCAGCTCTGATGTATATTGCTACATCTGAGAGGCGTGTCATACAGATGATTTACATCCAAATGTAAATAAAAATAATAATTATTTATTGTCATTGTAAAAGAACAACGAACAACGAAATTAGCCGCAAAGCAGTTAGTAAGATTTATTTGTTGATGAAAGGACACTGATACTTTTAAGGACTTGCTCGTGCATTGTGTTTTACATGTGATTCCATATAAATGGATAAGAGAAACCTTATTTAAATGTGCAGTATGTAACCATAGGGGTCATTGTGCTTTATAACAAATGTGTGGAAGTGGCACAGGTGATCCCATTCTAATGTATTTATCTTTACTTTATTTTTCCCCTAAGAATATAACAGCTACATAATGGGTGTTAGGTGCAATCAGGGAGATTTCTAGACTTTTCAGGGAGTTGGGGAGATTACTACTATTTCAGGGAGTTTCCCTGGCAATCAGGGAGAGTTGGCAATTACTGTACAGTACTTGCCATTCTAGCCACAGAACCTTTAGGATGTTAGCAGCGCCACCTCTGAATCGGGTGCATTGTCTCTGGGAGTGTATCTGATTGAGCAGCCCCCTCTTCTTCAACAGCGAGCTGTTCCTTACTAGTCTTTCATATCAACCAACTTGGTTTTGCCTTTTAAATTAAAGCTGCTTTATATATAGAGTCAGACTCACTGGAATTGTGTCTGTGTCTGCATCTCACAGGCTTAAGAGTGTATACTTGGATACATTTTTCGGGATCCGGTCTCTAGGTCGACAGTAACTAGTTCAGCACGATCTAGGTATACCACCATTGGTCGACAGTAACTTGGTTGACATGTTCTCGGTCGACAGGTCTTTAAATCTTTCTAGGCTGGTAATGCAAACATAGAATTCTTGTAAACACACCTGACTTACATAGAGACAAGTGCCTGGATGCCCATAACAGTATCTTTCGTAAAATATGCGGTTCTCTATCAATCAATAGTGAGTAACCAATTTCATAATGGTAGGAGAGGCGTACCTCACACTCACATGCAGAACGGTCGATATCCTCATATAACGGTATCTTTGAAAGACCTCGCTCCAAAAAGTAGTAAAATGTAAAAATGTATTCAAGGTATAAATAACACAAAAAACAGGCTAATCCAAGCGCACGAGTCCGGCTCTGATGGAAGTGAGAACCGTCTTGGAACCATAAGGGGCCAACTTGTAAGTCAGGTGTGTTTACAAGAATTCTATGTTTGCATTACCAGCCTAGAAAGATACCTAGGTACGCCTATATATAGCATCTAGGATATCTTATGTTTCTTGAACATACTACACATTGTGTGTTTATGTTTCACATTCCATATATGATCGAGCACTCCATCATTGAACATTCAACTACCATGGTAATCCCTGTGGAATGATGTCACAGAAAGAAACCGTTATATGAGGATATCTACTGTCCCTCACGTGAGTGTTAGGTACGTCCACCTAAACCATCTATTGATAAAGAGCACATCACATCTCTAAAAAGATACCTTTATGGACCTGTCACCACCTGTCTTTGAGTAAGTCAGGTGTGTTCATATGAGGATACTGTTCCTGAATGTTGGGATTTAAAAAATTATTCATCTTCCGACTATTCCTATCACCTAGTTAAAATCCTCAGTCCTCATTGACGAAATAGTTTAAACAGTTCTACATCTTTCCCATTTTAAGCGATTTCGCTACACATTGTTTTTCTATTTTGGTTTCTTTATATGGCTGAGCTATCCATCAGAAACTGGACCTAAATTGTACCTGATCCTTCGTCTGGAGACAACCCAGCTAAGTATTTGTTCTAGCACTCTCACATTCACCATCACTGCTTGAACGATAGCGCCATCTAGTCCACACCACCACTACTCCTACTGTTTAATTTTTTTGGACTATCTGGGATAAGTCCACCGTTGGATCTAGAAGGCAGCAATCGGTTCGACAGAAGCGCCATCAAGGGTTTCACTACTCTCTTAACTGATAATTGAGTTTGCAAAAACCGCTCAGAAATTGTTGCTGTTGAGTTTTTTATTTTAAAAGTCTTTTAAAAAATACTAGTTAAAAGCCTGTCGGCATCCTGACCGTTGGCGTTCTGACCATATGTCTTTTGGGGACTTTGTCAAATACTTGTTACATTTGTCCTGCGCTCTAACCCATACATTCCACATAACAGACATGATTCAGATGTAACTGGAGTAGCTACAGTAATGCTGCTGCTTACATGCAAGCAGCAGCAGCGATAGCACTTATATGTTACAGCAGCAGGGGATGTCACACCTTCTGCATGCATTAGTGATCAACTGGCCTTCTGCATGCATTAGTGATCAACTGGCTGTCGCAGATGCAACACAGAGGCCAGGCAATCATTAGTGATCAGCTGGCTGCTGCAGATATAACAAAGAGGCCAGTAAATCTCCGTCATTTGAAGATCTTGGTCTTGTCACTTCCACTTCCCCAATGGCGGCAACACACTAGAGATGAGCGCCTGAAATTTTTCGGGTTTTGTGTTTTGGTTTTGGGTTCGGTTCCGCGGCCGTGTTTTGGGTTCGACCGCGTTTTGGCAAAAACCTCACCGAATTTTTTTTGTCGGATTCGGGTGTGTTTTGGATTCGGGTGTTTTTTTCCAAAAACACTAAAAAACAGCTTAAATCATAGAATTTTGGGGTCATTTTGATCCCAAAGTATTATTAACCTCAAAAACCATAATTTCCACTCATTTTCAGTCTATTCTGAATACCTCACACCTCACAATATTATTTTTAGTCCTAAAATTTGCACCGAGGTCGCTGTGTGAGTAAGATAAGCGACCCTAGTGGCCGACACAAACACCGGGCCCATCTAGGAGTGGCACTGCAGTGTCACGCAGGATGTCCCTTCCAAAAAACCCTCCCCAAACCGCACATGACGCAAAGAAAAAAAGAGGCGCAATGAGGTAGCTGTGTGAGTAAGATTAGCGACCCTAGTGGCCGACACAAACACCGGGCCCATCTAGGAGTGGCACTGCAGTGTCACGCAGGATGGCCCTTCCAAAAAACCCTCCCCAAACAGCACATGACGCAAAGAAAAAAAGAGGCGCAATGAGGTAGCTGTGTGAGTAAGATTAGCGACCCTAGTGGCCGACACAAACACCGGGCCCATCTAGGAGTGGCACTGCAGTGTCACGCAGGATGTCCCTTCCAAAAAACCCTCCCCAAACAGCACATGACGCAAAGAAAAAAAGAGGCGCAATGAGGTAGCTGACTGTGTGAGTAAGATTAGCGACCCTAGTGGCCGTCACAAACACCGGGCCCATCTAGGAGTGGCACTGCAGTGTCACGCAGGATGTCCCTTCCAAAAAAACCCTCCCCAATCAGCACATGATGCAAAGAAAAAGAAAAGAAAAAAGAGGTGCAAGATGGAATTGTCCTTGGGCCCTCCCACCCACCCTTATGTTGTATAAACAAAACAGGACATGCACACTTTAACCAACCCATCATTTCAGTGACAGGGTCTGCCACACGACTGTGACTGATATGACGGGTTGGTTTGGACCCCCCCCAAAAAAGAAGCAATTAATCTCTCCTTGCACAAACTGGCTCTACAGAGGCAAGATGTCCACCTCATCTTCACCCTCCGATATATCACCGTGTACATCCCCCTCCTCACAGATTATCAATTCGTCCCCACTGGAATCCACCATCTCAGCTCCCTGTGTACTTTGTGGAGGCAATTGCTGCTGGTCAATGTCTCCGCGGAGGAATTGATTATAATTCATTTTAATGAACATCATCTTCTCCACATTTTCTGGATGTAACCTCGTACGCCGATTGCTGACAAGGTGAGCGGCGGCACTAAACACTCTTTCGGAGTACACACTTGTGGGAGGGCAACTTAGGTAGAATAAAGCCAGTTTGTGCAAGGGCCTCCAAATTGCCTCTTTTTCCTGCCAGTATAAGTACGGACTGTGTGACGTGCCTACTTGGATGCGGTCACTCATATAATCCTCCACCATTCTATCAATGTTGAGAGAATCATATGCAGTGACAGTAGACGACATGTCCGTAATCGTTGTCAGGTCCTTCAGTCCGGACCAGATGTCAGCATCAGCAGTCGCTCCAGACTGCCCTGCATCACCGCCAGCGGGTGGGCTCGGAATTCTGAGCCTTTTCCTCGCACCCCCAGTTGCGGGAGAATGTGAAGGAGGAGATGTTGACAGGTCGCGTTCCGCTTGACTTGACAATTTTGTCACCAGCAGGTCTTTCAACCCCAGCAGACCTGTGTCTGCCGGAAAGAGAGATCCAAGGTAGGCTTTAAATCTAGGATCGAGCACGGTGGCCAAAATGTAGTGCTCTGATTTCAACAGATTGACCACCCGTGAATCCTTGTTAAGCGAATTAAGGGCTGCATCCACAAGTCCCACATGCCTAGCGGAATCGCTCCCTTTTAGCTCCTTCTTCAATGCCTCCAGCTTCTTCTGCAAAAGCCTGATGAGGGGAATGACCTGACTCAGGCTGGCAGTGTCTGAACTGACTTCACGTGTGGCAAGTTCAAAGGGCATCAGAACCTTGCACAATGTTGAAATCATTCTCCACTGCACTTGAGACAGGTGCATTCCATCTCCTATATCGTGCTCAATTGTATAGGCTTGAATGGCCTTTTGCTGCTCCTCCAACCTCTGAAGCATATAGAGGGTTGAATTCCACCTCGTTACCACTTCTTGCTTCAGATGATGGCAGGGCAGGTTCAGTAGTTTTTGGTGGTGCTCCAGTCTTCTGTACGTGGTGCCTGTACGCCGAAAGTGTCCCGCAATTTTTCTGGCCACCGACAGCATCTCTTGCACGCCCCTGTCGTTTTTTAAAAAATTCTGCACCACCAAATTCAAGGTATGTGCAAAACATGGGACGTGCTGGAATTTGCCCATATTTAATGCACACACAATATTGCTGGCGTTGTCCGATGCCACAAATCCACAGGAGAGTCCAATTGGGGTAAGCCATTCCGCGATGATCTTCCTCAGTTGCCGTAAGAGGTTTTCAGCTGTGTGCGTATTCTGGAAAGCGGTGATACAAAGCGTAGCCTGCCTAGGAAAGAGTTGGCGTTTGCGAGATGCTGCTACTGGTGCCGCCGCTGCTGTTCTTGCGGCGGGAGTCCATACATCTACCCAGTGGGCTGTCACAGTCATATAGTCCTGACCCTGCCCTGCTCCACTTGTCCACATGTCCGTGGTTAAGTGGACATTGGGTACAACTGCATTTTTTAGGAGACTGGTGAGTCTTTTTCTGACGTCCGTGTACATTCTCGGTATCGCCTGCCTAGAGAAGTGGAACCTAGATGGTATTTGGTAACGGGGGTACACTGCCTCAATAAATTGTCTAGTTCCCTGTGAACTAACGGCGGATACCGGACGCACGTCTAACACCAACATAGTTGTCAAGGACTCAGTTATCCGCTTTGCAGTAGGATGACTGCTGTGATATTTCATCTTCCTCGCAAAGGACTGTTGAACAGTCAATTGCTTACTGGAAGTAGTACAAGTGGGCTTATGACTTCCCCTCTGGGATGACCATCGACTCCCAGCGGCAACAACAGCAGCGCCAGCAGCAGTAGGCGTTACACGCAAGGATGCATCGGAGGAATCCCAGGCAGGAGAGGACTCGTCAGACTTGCCAGTGACATGGCCTGCAGGACTATTGGCATTCCTGGGGAAGGAGGAAATTGACACTGAGGGAGTTGGTGGGGTGGTTTGCGTGAGCTTGGTTACAAGAGGAAGGGATTTACTGGTCAGTGGACTGCTTCCGCTGTCACCCAAAGTTTTTGAACTTGTCACTGACTTATTATGAATGCGCTGCAGGTGACGTATAAGGGAGGATGTTCCGAGGTGGTTAACGTCCTTACCCCTACTTATTACAGCTTGACAAAGGGAACACACGGCTTGACACCTGTTGTCCGCATTTCTGGTGAAATACCTCCACACCGAAGAGCTGATTTTTTTGGTATTTTCACCTGGCATGTCAACGGCCATATTCCTCCCACGGACAACAGGTGTCTCCCCGGGTGCCTGACTTAAACAAACCACCTCACCATCAGAATCCTCCTGGTCAATTTCCTCCCCAGCGCCAGCAACACCCATATCCTCCTCATCCTGGTGTACTTCAACACTGACATCTTCAATCTGACTATCAGGAACTGGACTGCGGGTGCTCCTTCCAGCACTTGCAGGGGGCGTGCAAATGGTGGAAGGCGCATGCTCTTCACGTCCAGTGTTGGGAAGGTCAGGCATCGCAACCGACACAATTGGACTCTCCTTGTGGATTTGGGATTTCAAAGAACGCACAGTTCTTTGCGGTGCTTTTGCCAGCTTGAGTCTTTTCAGTTTTCTAGCGAGAGGCTGAGTGCTTCCATCCTCATGTGAAGCTGAACCACTAGCCATGAACATAGGCCAGGGCCTCAGCCGTTCCTTGCCACTCCGTGTGGTAAATGGCATATTGGCAAGTTTACGCTTCTCCTCCGACAATTTTATTTTAGGTTTTGGAGTCCTTTTTTTACTGATATTTGGTGTTTTGGTTTTGACATGCTCTGTACTATGCCATTGGGCATCGGCCTTGGCAGACGACGTTGCTGGCATTTCATCGTCTCGGCCATGACTAGTGGCAGCAGCTTCAGCACGAGGTGGAAGTGGATCTTGATCTTTCCCTAATTTTGGAACCTCAACATTTTTGTTCTCCATATTTTAATAGGCACAACTAAAAGGCACCTCAGGTAAACAATGGAGATGGATGGATTGGATACTAGTATACAATTATGGACGGGCTGCCGAGTGCCGACACAGAGGTAGCCACAGCCGTGAACTACCGCACTGTACTGTGTCTGCTGCTAATATATAGACTGGTTGATAAAGAGATAGTATACTCGTAACTAGTATGTATGTATAAAGAAAGAAAAAAAAACCACGGTTAGGTGGTATATACAATTATGGACGGGCTGCCGAGTGCCGACACAGAGGTAGCCACAGCCGTGAACTACCGCACTGTACTGTGTCTGCTGCTAATATATAGACTGGTTGATAAAGAGATAGTATACTCGTAACTAGTATGTATGTATAAAGAAAGAAAAAAAAACCACGGTTAGGTGGTATATACAATTATGGACGGGCTGCCGAGTGCCGACACAGAGGTAGCCACAGCCGTGAACTACCGCACTGTACTGTGTCTGCTGCTAATATATAGACTGGTTGATAAAGAGATAGTATACTCGTAACTAGTATGTATGTATAAAGAAAGAAAAAAAAACCACGGTTAGGTGGTATATACAATTATGGACGGGCTGCCGAGTGCCGACACAGAGGTAGCCACAGCCGTGAACTACCGCACTGTACTGTGTCTGCTGCTAATATATAGACTGGTTGATAAAGAGATAGTATACTCGTAACTAGTATGTATGTATAAAGAAAGAAAAAAAAAACCACGGTTAGGTGGTATATACAATTATGGACGGGCTGCCGAGTGCCGACACAGAGGTAGCCACAGCCGTGAACTACCGCACTGTACTGTGTCTGCTGCTAATATATAGACTGGTTGATAAAGAGATAGTATACTCGTAACTAGTATGTATGTATAAAGAAAGAAAAAAAAACCACGGTTAGGTGGTATATACAATTATGGACGGGCTGCCGAGTGCCGACACAGAGGTAGCCACAGCCGTGAACTACCGCACTGTACTGTGTCTGCTGCTAATATATAGACTGGTTGATAAAGAGATAGTATACTCGTAACTAGTATGTATGTATAAAGAAAGAAAAAAAAACCACGGTTAGGTCACTGGTATATACAATTATGGACGGGCTGCCGAGTGCCGACACAGAGGTAGCCACAGCCGTGAACTACCGCACTGTACTGTGTCTGCTGCTAATATAGACTGGTTGATAAAGAGATAGTATACTACTAATATTATATACTGGTGGTCAGGTCACTGGTCACTAGTCACACTGGCAGTGGCACTCCTGCAGCAAAAGTGTGCACTGTTTAATTTTAATATAATATTATGTACTCCTGGCTCCTGCTATAACCTATAACTGGCACTGCAGTAGTGCTCCCCAGTCTCCCCCACAATTATAAGCTGTGTGAGCTGAGCAGTCAGACAGATATATAATATATATAGATGATGCAGCACACTGGCCTGAGCCTGAGCAGTGCACACAGATATGGTATGTGACTGAGTCACTGTGTGCTGTGTATCGCTTTTTTCAGGCAGAGAACGGATTATAAATAAAAGTGGTGGTCACTGGTCACTATCAGCAAAACTCTGCACTGTACACTACTGAGTACTCCTAATGCTCCCCAAAATTAGTAAATCAAGTGTCTAAACGGAGAGGACGCCAGCCACGTCCTCTCCCTATCAATCTCAATGCACGTGTGAAAATGGCGGCGACGCGCGGCTCCTTATATAGAATCCGAGTCTCGCGATAGAATCCGAGCCTCGCGAGAATCCGACAGCGTCATGATGACGTTCGGGCGCGCTCGGGTTAACCGAGCAAGGCGGGAAGATCCGAGTCGCTCGGACCCGTGAAAAAAAACATGAAGTTCTGGCGGGTTCGGATTCAGAGAAACCGAACCCGCTCATCTCTACAACACACCTCTATTTTTACTGGGGAAAAACTGAGGCTGCAAGAAAAAATTCTCCCTTGTGGCTCAACCACGCTAATTGAAATAGGCAGTGTGCATAATTAGCTGTGTGTTAAACCCTGCAGCAAATTGGATTTGTTCAGGTACCAATTTCCCAACCTTAGCTTCATTTTCAGATTAAGGGGGGAATTCAATTAGCTGCATTAATTTACTGCAGCTAATTGACCCCTTTCCCGGGGCTATTCAATTACCCCCGAAGCCGGCACTGATCAGGGATTTTTTTCACCTCTCTGAGGCAGTTAAAACAAATCCCTAATAAACCACCCCATTTTCATGATTGCAGCAGTAAAAATAGATAGAGCCATAAACTTACCATAGATTCTATGTGGTTTCGCCTGAAAATGGGTAATTTACTAAGAGCTAATTTAAATTCCTTCCTAACTTTACATGTAACATAGTAACATAGTATCTAAGGTTGAAAAAAAGACAAGTGTCCATCGAGTTCAACCTATTTGTGGTTTCCTATGCACAATTATTTTGTATAAAATTTTGACTGAAGTTGATGACTGCCGTTACGTTTTACCCCTCTTTTTTATAATAACCATAGTGTGTGACTATTCCCCGTAACCCTGGATATCCTTATCCATTAGGAATTTATCTAACCCATTCTTAAAGGTGTTGACTGAGTAGGCCATTACAACTCCCTCAGGCAGGGAATTCCAAACACGTATCGTCCTTACCGTAAAAAAGCCTTTACGCCGTATTGTGCGGAATCTCCTCTCCTCTAACCTGAGCGAGTGTCCACGAGTTCTCTGTGTTGATCTAACCAAAAACAAGTCCTGCGCAAGATCTGTATATTGTCCCCTTATATATTTGTAAATGTTGATCATGTCCCCTCTTAATCTCCTCTTTTCCAGTGTAAATATGCCTAGTCTTGCAAGCCTTTCCTCGTATTCCAGCGTCTCCATACCCTTAATTAGTTTGGTCGCCCGCCTTTGTACCTTTTCTAGCTCCAGGATATCCTTTTTGTAGTAAGGTGCACAGAATTGTACACAGTATTCAAGGTGTGGCCTCACTAGTGATTTATATAACGGGAGTATAATACTCTCGTCCCTAGCATCAATTCCCCGTTTTATGCATGCTAATATCTTATTAGCCTTCTTTGCTGCAGTCCTACTTTGGGTACTACTGCTTAGTTTGCTATCTATGAGGACACCTAAGTTCTTTTCCAGTACAGAATCCCCTAATTTTACCCCATTTAGTAGGTAGGTGTAATTTTTGTTCTTGTTACCACAGTGCATTACCTTACACTTGTCTGTATTGAGGCGCATTCTCCATTTCGCTGCCCAAGCTTCTAATTTAACTAAGTCGTTCTGAAGCGACTCAGCATCCCCCTCCGCATTTATAACTTTACACAATTTGGTATCATCTGCAAAAATTGACACCATGCTCTCTAGACCTTCTGTTAGGTCGTTAATGAAAATATTGAACAATAGCGGTCCTAATACTGAGCCTTGCGGCACACCACTTAGCACTTCAGTCCAATTTGAAAAAGATCCATTAACCACAACGCGCTGCTCCCTATTATCTAACCAGTTTTTGACCCAAGTGCATATTGTGCTTCCTAGCCCTGATTCTTGTAGCTTGTAGATAAGACTCATGTGTGGTACAGTGTTGAACGCTTTGGCAAAATCTAAAAAGATTACATCCACCTCTTTACCCTGATCTAGGTTTGCGCTTACTGTTTCATAAATGCCAAGTAAGTTGGTTTGACAGGATCTGTCCTTCATAAACCCACTGGTCTATAATTACCTGGTTCAGCTTTACTTCCCTTTTTGAATATAGGCACTACTTCTGCTATACGCCAGTCTTTGGGAACCATACCTGATATTACTGAATCCTTAAAGATCAAAAATAGCGGTTTTGCAAGTTCAGAATGAAGCTCCATTAGAACCCTTGGGTGAATACCATCGGGACCTGGTGACTTATTAATCTTTAAATGTTTTAATCGGTCACAGACTACTTCCTCGCTTAAATAAGTACCTATCAGTGGGATATTCTCATTATTGAGATTATGTGTTAGTCCCTGCATTGGGTCCTCTCTAGTAAATACTGTTGAAAAAAACTCATTTAGTGTGTCCGCTATGTCATTATAATTTTTACTTAAGACTCCCAACTTGTCTTTTAAAGGGCCTATACTCTCCTTCTTTAATCTCTTGCTATTAATGTATTTAAATAATTTTTTGGGATTCGCTTTGCTTTCCTTTGCTACTAGTTTTTCAGTTTCTACTTTAGCCGCTCTTATTTCCTTTTTGCAAATTTTGTTACATTCCTTATAGTGCTGAAATGACTCTGCTTCCCAGTCAGATTTGTATTTTTTAAATGCTCGCCTTTTCTTGCCCATAAGTTCCTTTATCTTTTTGTTAAGCCACATCGGTTTATGATTTTATTCCTTTTTTTGCTGCTCGTAGGAATAAATTTGAGTGTATTTTTAGCTAGCAGGAATTTTAGTACCTCCCATTTCTCCGTAGTATTTTTTCCTAAAAACAAACCTTCCCATTCAATATCCCTGAAAAATTCCCTCATCTTTTCAAAATTCGCTTTGCTAAAGTTTAGAGTCCTAGTTGAGCCCGTATAGGGCTGTTTATGAAAACTGATATTGAATGTGACCATATTGTGGTTGCTGTTTCCTATGGGTTCCCCTACTGTAATACCTGATACCAAATCCCCATTGTTTGTTAATACAGGTTGAGTATCCCATATCCAAAATGCTTGGGACCGGAAGTATTTTGGATATCGGATTTTTCCGTATTTTGGAATAATTGCATACCATAATGAGATATCATGGCTATAGGACCCAAGTCTAAGCACAGAATGCATTTATGTTACATATACACCTTATACACACAGCCTGAAGGTCATTTTAGCCATTATTTTTAATAACTTTGTGCATTAAACAAAGTGTGTCTACATTCACACAATTCATTTATGTTTAATATACACCTTATATACACAGCCTGAAGGTCTTATAATACAATATTTTTAATAAATTTGTGTATTAAACAAAGTTTGTGTACACTGAGGCATCAGAAAACAAAGGTTTCACTATCTCACTCTTACTCAAAAAATTCCGTATTTCGGAATATTCCGAAATACGGAATATTCCGAAATACGGAATTTTTTGAGTAAGAGTGAGATAGTGAAACCTTTGTTTTCTGATGCCTCAGTGTACACAAACTTTGTTTAATACACAAATGTATTAAAAATATTGTATTATAAGACCTTCAGGCTGTGTATATAAGGTGTATATTAAACATAAATGAATTGTGTGAATGTAGACACACTGTTAGGGTCTCCTGCCCTGTGCTGCCACGTCGTCAAGGCAACCGGGAGACAAGTGCTAGCAGAGTAACCTGAGTGTAGCTGATACTCCGGTTCGGGTCTTTTGCTGTGCAGTGGTTACAGGCTCTGTGCACGGCAGGGGATCCGGTGCTGGTTTTTGTGCTCACAGTCTGTGAGGTCTGAGTAGGGCGTGGACAGCACCTGCTATATAAGGCCTCTTCTCAGGTTAAGCAGATGCTGCTGAATCTTTGTTGGTTAGTCAGTTCCTAAAAGTTAGCCAGTACTGTGTAGCTTTGTATTTGTTGTTGCTTACTGCAAATAGGCCTGGGGATTTGGTATTACACTCTGCCAATCCAGACCTAGCAGTAAGACTGGAGTCAGTCGTTTAACTTGCTGGGGTTCTTTTGCTACTCTGTGAACTTAGCAAGTTTGCGGCTGTATTCTCAGAATTGCCTGCCTAAATCCTGTGTCACTGTGCAAGGTGTTCAGGGGTCAGTTTAGTGGCAGTAAGCTGAACCTGTGCACTGCAAGTGAGGACAAGGACTGTGGAGACTCTCCTTGTGTCTATTATTCCATCTCTGACCAAGGAGTTTACTGCCACACCCGTTGGTAACCCTTTAGGGTTTTGCTGTTGCCCTTAGCAACAGCATTTCGGGTTCTCTACATATTAAAACACAACATCTTGCTTTTTCCATCTGAGCATTACTAATACTGGGGAGACACCCAGTTTCTTGGCCTCCGGGCTTCTCTGTTCACTTTGTGTTTGTTTTGTTACCCTATCACCTTCTGTGTACGTAATGTCATATTCCCCAGTCTGTCTGTGAGTTCATTTGTTTTGCATCCCTATCCGTTCAGACACCAGTACATTCCTGCAGGTACTGGTGTGCATAACAGTTCAAACACCAGTACATTCCTGCAGGCACTGGTGTGCATAACAGTTCAGACACCAGTACATTCCTGCAGGCACTGGTGTGCATAACATATTCAGCAGCCTAATACTCCTGTTGAAATTTTGTGGGAATATGGAGCATACCCCTCAAAATACGTTGCAACAGGTGGTTGATCAGGTGCAGGTCCTGACTCGACAATTTAATGATTTGTCCATTAAAATGCACACCTCCCAGGCCGCTGGCGGAGCTCCCGCAGCAGCAGCACCTTCAGGGGTTAAGGAACCGAAAGTAAATCTCCCGGATCGTTTTTCTGGAGATCGCTCGCAGTTCTTTTGTTTCAAGGAGAGCTGCAAGCTATACTTCCGGCTTAGGCCTCAGTCTTCTGTGTCGGAGATTCAGCGGGTGGGCATAGTGATTTCCTTGCTACAAGGAGACCCACAGGTCTGGGCATATGGGTTGCAGCCTGACTGTCCGTCGCTTAAAAGTGTTGATGCTTTTTTTACGGCACTGGGCATGCTGTATGATGATCCTGACAAGACGGCCTCAGCCGAGGCTCAGATTTCGATCCTTAAGCAAGGGCGAAGGCCAGTTGAGGTTTACTGTACGGAGTTTCGGAGGTTGGCCCATGATACCCAGTGGAATGACCCAGCCCTGAGACACCAGTACCGAAGAGGTCTTTCTAACCAGATAAAAGACCAACTGGTTCAATATCCCTTGCCTGATAGCTTGGATCAGCTCATGCAGTTATCCATCCGGGTGGATAGACGGCTGAGAGAGCGTAGGCTTGAAAGGGAGACCGAGGTTTCCTTCTTTCCCAAGGGAACCTCAGACTCTGAAGAATTTTCCGAGGAGCCTATGCAGATTGGGGCTACCCGCCTCTCCTCGCGTGAGAAGACGCGGAGGAGACAGCAGGGGTTGTGTTTGTACTGTGGGAATAAAGGTCATGTGGTAGTATCATGCCCAGAAAAGCCGGAAAACTTCAGGGCCTGAGGGTGATGGGAAATATCCTGTCAGGCCAGAAGTCAGAATTTCCCAAGAAGACTTATCATTCTGGTGACCTTGAAGATCCTCGGTCAAACTGTCAAGACTGAGGCCTTTGTGGACAGTGGAGCCGACGGGGTTTTTATGGACCGCCAATTCGCCCTGAAACACTCTGTTCCCTTAGTACCCTTGGCATCGGAAATTGAGATTTGTGGGTTAAACGGGGAACCATTATCCCAAGGTAAAATAACCTCTTGCACTAGCCAGATTTCTTTGTTTATTGGAGCCACACACTCTGAAAAATTGTCCTTTTATGTGACTGTCTGTACTTTTGCCCCATTGGTGTTGGGGTTACCCTGGTTAAGGGCCCACAATCCTCAATTTGACTGGGTCTCTGGGGAGATTCTTAGTTGGGGTACTGATTGTTTCAGGAATTGCTTGAGCCTTCCAGTCAGGCTCTCGCAGCTCAGTTTGCCAGGATTGCCAGGGTGTTATGCAGATTTTGCGGACGTGTTCTCCAAAAAAGTTGCAGAGGTACTACCTCCCCATCGCCCCTATGACTGTGCCATTGATTTGTTGCCAAATGCTAAGCTTCCCAAGAGCAGGTTGTACTCCCTGTCACGTCCTGAGACTCAGGCTATGGCAGAGTACATTCAGGAGAACTTGGCTAAGGGATTTATCAGACCTTCACAGTCTCCAGTTGGGTCGGGGTTCTTCTTCAAGGGTAAAAAGGACGGTTCGTTGCGACCCTGCATCGACTTCAGGGAATTGAACCGTATCACGATTAAAAACTCATACCCACTGCCTCTCATTTCGGTCTTGTTTGACCAGCTTCGTACTGCCACCATTTTTTCTAAGATTGACCTACGCGGTGCGTACAATCTAATCCGAATAAGAGAGGGGGATGAATGGAAGACTGCCTTTAATACCCACTCAGGGCATTATGAATATTTGGTGATGCCTTTTGGGCTCTGTAATGCCCCGGCAGTCTTCCAGGATTTCATGAATGATGTACTCAGGGAATATTTGGATAGATTCTTAGTTGTATACTTAGATGACATCCTAATCTTCTCCCATTCCCTGAAAGGGACATCGGAAGCATGTACGCTTAGTCCTCCAGAAACTCAGAGACCACCAGCTTGGGGCGAAGCTGGAGAAGTGCGAATTTGAAGTTCAGCAAATCGCATTTCTAGGATATATTATCTCCCCAGAAGGTTTCCAAATGGAGGGTTCCAAGGTACAGGCAGTCCTGGATTGGGTGCAGCCCACTAGTTTGAAGGCGCTTCAGCGTTTCCTGGGCTTTGCAAATTTTTATAGACGATTTATCGCTGGATTTTCGTCTATAGTGGCGCCCTTGGTGGCACTCACTAAGAAAGGGGCGGATGTTGCTCACTGGTCTTGTGAGGCTAAAGCGGCTTTTGCCCGTCTCAAAAGGGCATTTGTATCGGCCAAGGTGCTGCGACACCCAGATCCAGAGCGTCCTTTTGTGGTGGAGGTGGATGCCTCCGAGATGGGTATTGGGGCAGTGCTCTCTCAGATGGGAGTGTCTGATAATCGCTTCATCCCTGTGCTTACTTTTCCCGTAAATTTTCGCCTGCCGAGATGAATTATGACGTGGGTAACCGGGAATTGTTGGCTATTAAGGATGCACTCGAGGAGTGGAGACACTGGCTTGAGGGGGCTAAGTTTGTGGTCTCAATTCTCACCGACCATAAGAATCTGGCATATTTAGAGTCAGCGAAGCGTCTCAATGCCAGGCAGGCACGATAGGCTTTGTTTTTTGCTCGCTTTAATTTTTTGATAACATATCGCCCTGGGTCAAAAAACATCAAGGCTGATGCGCTCTCGCGGAGTTTTGCTCCAATCCAGGAGACCACCGAGGAGCCGTTGCCCATTGTGTCCCCATCATGTATTAAAGTGGGCATTACCCAGGACCTCTTATCATTAGTCCTTAGAGCACAGGAGCAGGCTCCTCCAGACCTTCCGGTAGGTCTTTTGTTTGTGCCTCCTAGGTTAAGACAGCGAGTGTTCCTGGAATTCCATGCCAAGAAGTCGGCAGGTCACCCGGGTATTGCCAGAACTCGGGAGTTGCTATCTAGGGCGGTGTGGTGGCCATCGGTGGCTAAGGATGTGGATCAGTGGGTTCGGGCATGTGACATCTGTGCCCGAAATAAGACTCCTAGAGGGGTTCCTGTTGGCCCATTACATCCACTCTCTATCCCATCTAAGCCATGGACCCACATTTCAATGGATTTTGTGGTGGACTTGCCCAAATCCTCGGGGATGACAGCCATCTGGGTTGTCGTTGACAGGTTTTCGAAGATGGCGCACTTCGTTCCACTGGTTGGGCTGCCATCGGCCAGACGCCTGTCTGAATTATTTATGCTGCATGTTGTGCGTCTCCACGGGTTGCCACTTGATGTGGTCTCTGACCGCGGATCCCAGTTTGTGGCCAAATTCTGGAGGGCATTTTGTTCCGATCTCCAGATTTCTGTCAGCTTGTCGTCAGGCTACCATCCACAGTCTAATGGGCAGACTGAAAGGGTGAACCAGTCCTTGGAGCAGTTCCTCAGGTGTTATGTCTCCAAGTGTCAGACTGACTGGGTTGCTCATCTGTCCATGGCGGAGTTTGCCTATAACAACGCGGCTCACTCTGCTACAGGGATCTCTCCCTTCCTTTGTGTGTATGGGCATCATCCTAAGGCCAATTCTTTTGACCCCCTGGACTCCACGCCTGGTGGTTCCTCTGTGGTTTCGGTCCTTAGAGGTATTTGGAGGAAAGTGAAGAAAGCCCTTGTGTCTGTGTCATTAGTGACCAAAAGGGTTTTTGATAAGCGGAAAAGACCCTGCAGCTTCAAATTAGGAGACTTCGTCTGGTTGTCTACAAAGAATTTGAAGTTGAGACAGCCACCTCATAAGTTAGGCCCCCGGTTCATCGGCCCTTATAAGATCACCAGGGTTATCAATCCGGTGGCATTTCAGTTAGATCTGCCCCGTTCTTTGGGTATCAATAAAACATTTCATTGTTCCCTTTTAAAACGGGCGATTAGTAATCCTTCTTCCAGTGGAAGACCTTCCCCTCTTCTGATACGTGGCCAGAGGGAGTTTGTTGTTGAAAGGATTCTTGACTCCAAGATGGTTCGGGGTCGGCTGTCATTTTTGGTGCACTGGAAGGGGTATGGCCCGGAGGAGCGGTCGTGGGTGCGCAGTTGTGATCTTCATGCCCCCAGACTGATACGCTCTTTCTTCTCGCAGTTCCCCGATAAACCCGGTGGTAGGGGTTCTTTGACCCCTCGTCAGAGGGGGGGTACTGTTAGGGTCTCCTGCCCTGTGCTGCCACGTCGTCAAGGCAACTGGGAGACAAGTGCTAGCAGAGTAACCTGAGTGCAGCTGATACTCCGGTTCGGGTCTTTTGCTGTGCAGTGGTTACAGGCTCTGTGCACGGCAGGGGATCCGGTGCTGGTTTTTGTGCTCACAGTCTGTGAGGTCTGAGTAGGGCGTGGACAGCACCTGCTATATAAGGCCTCTTCTCAGGTTAAGCAGATGCTGCTGAATCTTTGTTGGTTAGTCAGTTCCTAAAAGTTAGCCAGTACTGTGTAGCTTTGTATTTGTTGTTGCTTACTGCAAATAGGCCTGGGGATTTGGTATTACACTCTGCCAATCCAGACCTAGCAGTAAGACTGGAGTCAGTCGTTTAACTTGCTGGGGTTCTTTTGCTACTCTGTGAACTTAGCAAGTTTGCGGCTGTATTCTCAGAATTGCCTGCCTAAATCCTGTGTCACTGTGCAAGGTGTTCAGGGGTCAGTTTAGTGGCAGTAAGCTGAACCTGTGCACTGCAAGTGAGGACAAGGACTGTGGAGACTCTCCTTGTGTCTATTATTCCATCTCTGACCAAGGAGTTTACTGCCACACCCGTTGGTAACCCTTTAGGGTTTTGCTGTTGCCCTTAGCAACAGCATTTCGGGTTCTCTACATATTAAAACACAACATCTTGCTTTTTCCATCTGAGCATTACTAATACTGGGGAGACACCCAGTTTCTTGGCCTCCGGGCTTCTCTGTTCACTTTGTGTTTGTTTTGTTACCCTATCACCTTCTGTGTACGTAATGTCATATTCCCCAGTCTGTCTGTGAGTTCATTTGTTTTGCATCCCTATCCGTTCAGACACCAGTACATTCCTGCAGGTACTGGTGTGCATAACAGTTCAAACACCAGTACATTCCTGCAGGCACTGGTGTGCATAACAGTTCAGACACCAGTACATTCCTGCAGGCACTGGTGTGCATAACACCCACTTTGTTTAATGCACAAAGTTATTAAAAATAATGGCTAAAATGACCTTCAGGCTGTGTGTATAAGGTGTATATGTAACATAAATGCATTCTGTGCTTAGACTTGGGTCCTATAGCCATGATATCTCATTATGGTATGCAATTAATCCAAAATACGGAAAAATCCGATATCCAAAATACTTCCGGTCCCAAGCATTTTGGATAAGGGAGACTCAACCTGTACCAGGTCTAAGATTGCATTGTACCTAGTTGGTTCCTCAATTAGTTGAACTAAGTAGTTATCATCAAGTGTGTTTAAAAACATATTGCCCCTAGCAGTATCACATGAATCGTTTTACCAGTTTATCTCTGGATAGTTAAAATCTCCCATCACTACTATGTCTCCTACTCCTGCTGCTCTTTCAGTTTGCTTTAGTAACAATTCCTCATCAGATACGTTGATACCAGGCGGCCTATAGCATACACCCAATACTAACTTTTTTATTCCTTTTTCCCCGCATGCAATTTCTACCCATAATGTCTCGACAGTGTCTACAGTCCCCTCCTGAATATCTTCTCGTATATCAGGTTTTAAAAATGGCTTTACGTAAAGACACACCCCTCCACCCTTTTTATTTAGTCTGTCTCTCCTAAACAGTGTATAGCCCTCTAGATTGACTGTCCAATCATGAGATTCATCTCACCAAGTTTCAGTAATACCTATAATATCATACTGTTTGCTTGCTGCTAGTATTTCTAGTTCACCCTTTTTACCAGTAATGCTTCTGGCGTTTACATACATACAACTAAGATAAGTATTTTCCCTTGCGTTAGGGTCATCTTTCACCTTATGTAGCAATGATGACCTGTAATCGTCATTGGTTAGTGCTTTGGTAAAATCTCTTTTAGTTCCCATGTTAATAACCTTACTGCCTGCTCTTACCCTCCCCCCAACTTCTCCCCCATTTCGTTTACTACCGCCATCCCCACTATTCTCACTGCATGACCCGTAGTTTCTAGCTTAACCCTCCCCCCAGGCTCCTAGTTTAAAATCTCCTCCAACCTTCTAACCATCCTTCCCCCCAGCACCACTGCCCCCTCCTCAGTCAGGTGCAATCCATCACGACAAAAGAGATGGCGCCTGACTGAGAAGTCCGTCCAGTGTTCCAGGAACACAAACCCCTCTTTCCTGCACCAATCCCTAAGCCACACATTTACCTCCCTAATCTCCCTCTGCCTCCCTGGACTAGCGCGTGGCACGGGTAATAATTCTGAGAATATTACCTTAGATGTCCTTGCCTTAAGTTTCTTTCCTAAGTCCCTATCGTCTTTCTTAAGGACATCCCACCTTCCGCTAACTTTGTCATTGGTGCCAACGTGCACCAAGACCCCCGGGTCTTTCCCAGCACTTCCCAACAATCTATCTACCAGCACCCGGGAGACAACACACTGTACGGCGATCACGGTCCCGGTAGCATATTGCCCTATCTGCCTTCCTGATGATAGAATCCCCTACCACCACCATCTGACTAGGTACCTCACTATCTTTTATCTCAACCGCGCCAGAGGGACCGCTCCTCTGGATGCTAGAGGGAGCAGTCTCCTCCGGCACCGTCATTTCTTCACTATCATCCTCCGATTCCTCGTCCAGTCGGGCAAATTTGTTCGGGTTTGATAGTTCGGAGATGTCGAGCCTCCCCCTCTTTTTCTTCCTTCTAACTGTGACCCAGCTGGCTACCTGATCATCATCCTCTTCTACCAGTGACCCCTCCCGCAACTCCTCCACCGTTCTGTCTAAACTTCGCTCGAGATTGTGAATCTACCTCAGTCGCGTAACTGTTTGCTCTAGATCAGTTACCTGGGCTTCCAGGGCAACCGTTCGCACACACCTCGTGCAGATGTAATCACACTGGGCTGGTAGCTCCAGGTGTGCATACATCTTGCATGACATGCACTGAGTGAGGTCCCCAATCACAGCCCCTTCCATATTGTTTGTAAGGTCTAACTCCCTGTTACTCTCAAAGAAAAAGCAGCAAAAAGAAAAAGTAGAAGACAAACAATCTCACTTATACAATAATTAAGCTGGCTTATACTTATCTATCTTTGTGCGGTTCTTGGTCCTTCACTTTTATGCAGCCGTAGTACTCTCTCCTGCAGCACCGATACTCCACTTAGCAGTTGCAGTTGTTCCAGCTCACTGCACCTCCTTTTCACTCGGCTTCCAGCTCCAGCTAAAAAAAAAAAAATGCCCCTCACTTGCACAATCACAGCCCCTCTGCTACTCCAAGTTAGAGACCCTCTCACTCACTCACAAGGTCAGCCCCTTGCAGCCTCACCAGAAGTTTAATGGTCCTGAAAATATGTGTGTTCCTGATTGTGTATTATAAAACTCACCTTTTTCTGTATTCTAACTCACCTTTTGCTGTTACCAACTCACATACACTTACAAATCCAAGCAGCACTTAAAAATACAAGCCCTTACAATGATCAAGCTCCAATGAGTCTAATCACTGATTATATAGGCTCAGCCAGCTGCTTTAGTCAGCCCCTCCTCTTCCTGATTACTCACACCTGATTCAACCCCCTCCCTCTGGCTTTCAACTCACACTTTTTTTTTCTTTCCCTCCAAAAAAAACCAAAAAACCAGTATAGATACAAACAATCAGATTCAGATTAACTTTCTCTCACAATATTACTATCCCTATATGGATAGATAGAGAATAATCAGAACTCACCTTTTGCTGTTACCAACTCACATATACTTACAAATCTAAGCAGCACTTTAACATACAAGCCCTTACAATGAGCACTGTTGTAGCTAGAGATGTGCACCAACCCCTGTGTTTTTTGTTTTGGTTTTGGATCTGCATTAAGTTTGTATTTTGGTTTTGCTGAAACTGACCTCAGATGTTGTAGTTTTGGATATATATATATATATATATATATATATATATATATTTAAAAAAAATGTATAAAAACTGCTAAAATCACATTATTTGGTTCTTTTTTGTTTCTACAGTATTAACCTCAACAACATTCATTTCCAGTCAATTTTGACCACCTCACAGCTCTCAATATTGTTTTTATCTAGTATAGGCCAAAGGCTGCAGTGAACTGGCTGGTTTCTAAGCAACAAAGCAGCGGCACAAACACATGTCAGTTTATAGCATATCGATGGATATTAAAAAGGATATGTACAGTTTAAAAAACCAAGCACTTCAGCTACAGGGACTGTCACTTTTGTGGCTGAAGTGCTTGGTTTGTTTGGGCCACCACAAACCAATTTTTGGAAGGACTATATCTGATTAATAATGGAGGTTAATGATGAGAATGTTGGAGATTGCATGGGCTTGTCCAAACTGCTGATACTGGGCTGCTTGTTATTATTTTACAAATGTATTATAACTTTGTAAAAAATACTTTTCATGAACTCACCACAAATGACTTAACATGGAGGAAGTGCCTAGATTGGTTAACATCCCTACCTCTACTAACTTTGGCCTCACAAATAGAGCACCCATGTGACACTTAGGGTTACACAACAGCAGCACCAGTGTTACACACTTAGACAATAGATGTAACTTCCAAGTTCCTGCACTATAATAAATAATAATGAGGAATTGCTAACTGACATTTTATGATATTTTTTTTTTACATTTTAACAAGCAGCAGATTGACAAGTACACAACAGTATGCAATAGAACATATGTTACAACATGCATTCTTCATGACTTATTTGAAATGTTCACCGTCTTAAACAAATGTTTCAGCTTGTGGAATGTGGGTGGGTACATGGTAAAGTCGTTCACTGCTGAGGACTTACTCACACCTGAGTGGAGCCCATTGTCAGAGTTGGATTATTTCCAGTACTTTGATTGGAGCCTGAGGTGGAAGCTGGACTGGAGGAAACATGGAGAAAACTGTGAGGCTTGAACAGGTTTCTCTGCATAGAGGCAGAAGGAAACAGTACTGACTGGTGTCTCTAGATACAAACAAACAGGGACCAGCAAGGTTTAGCAGGTAGCCAGGTTGGAACAGGTAAGGTATAGCAGCTAATTGGGCTGGTACCGGTAATGCATACAGGTAACCAGTCTGGGACCAGTAAAGTGTACAGGAAACCTGACTGGGACCGGTAATGGGCCTAATTCAGACCTGATCGTAGATGTGCTAAATTTAGCACAGCTACAATCAGCTTCCCTGACATGCGGGGGGATGCCCAGCACAGGGCTAGTCCGCCCCGCATGTCAGTCCCTGCCCCGTCGCACAAGTACAAAAGCATCGCACAACAGCGATGCTTTTGTAGTTTATGAGCAGCTTCCTGCCAGTGCAGCTCCTGTAAGCTGGAAGGAGCTACTCATCGCTGTGAGGGCCGCCACGCCCCCCCCCCCCCCCCCCCAACGGTACAGGCATACCTGCAATGGCCGGACCGCGTCCCCTAAATGGCGCCCAAATGCCGCCGGCCCACCCCCTCCCGCCCAGCAACCACCTCTGCTTGTCAATCAGGCAGAGGTGATAACAGGGCTGGGACAGCCGTCGGCTGTCTGGCATGCGCCGGTGCATGTGCAGTTCAGACCTTATCAGCTGCAGTGCGAAAACACACAGCAGCGATCAGGTCTGAATTAGGCCCAATGTGTATGGGTAACTAGGCTGAAACTAGAGATTAGCGGGTTCGGTTTTACTCAGATTTACTCGGTTCTCAAAACGGCATCTTATTGGCTATTCAAAACATGTGACATCCGTGAGCCAATAAAATGCCGTTTTCAGAACCGAGTAAATCCGAGTAAAACCGAACCCACTCATCTCTAGCTGAAACCAGTAATTCATGCAGGTAACTAGGCTGGAACTGGTAATGTTAAACCAAATCACCAGTGGGAATAAAGCTAAATGCCTCCAAACATCGCAATCACAAAAAAACAATCTGCAGATTCTGAGATTTTTCCCCCCAGATTAAAGTTACACCAATCCACCAATCTGCGCCCATACATTACAGATATGTGTCAGTGATTTGCAGATCATTTTTAGCAAATACAGCTCTGCCAATATTGAAAGGCTCATCAGTTTACTAGAAACGGTCTGCAAATCTGCTGATTGTTTCCATACACTAGCAATCTACAGCCCAAATGGATCTGTGAAATGCAACATGCTGGACAACCTGATTTAACTATCCCAATCGATTTTTGGTCTGAATCCGCGATCTGTGAACCCCATACATTGCAGAATTATTTATACAATCATCTGCAAATTAGCCCAAACCATTGCTGATGTATGGGGGCCTTCAGTTGGAAGATGTCATCATCATAATCAACATCATTGTTCAAATGGTTTCAGTAGACTGCATAAAGTACGACCTCTTCCTTCCGTTGGAGGCAGGGCAAATTGAACTATTGTTGCAGCTGCTGCAATTGCCTACATGCAGGTACTGAATGTCAAAAATGCTCAGAAATTTTATGGGATACAGGATCCAACCGCAAAAAAATACAATGCTGATGCGGGCGCCTGCGCAGGGCCCGTCCTGCACAAGCGCTCGCATTTACTGAGGGTGCCCCGCAGTAAAAGCAAAAGCCTCTGCCTGTCAATCAGGCAGAGGCATTCGTGGGGCGGCAACCCTCTGTGCCCTAGGTGTAGACGGAGCGTTGCGGGGGCGTCAGCAACAAAATGGTGGTGTGGTGGTGCAAACGGGTTCGTGGTGTGGGCATGATTGGAATGGCTGCATGATGCCACACGCAGCCGCTCCTATCACAAAGATGGCGGGTGGCTTTCTTACTTTCTGCGAAGATGCTAAAATTGTGGTTTGACAGCAATTTCAGCGTGATTGCGCGGGGGGGGGGGGGGGGGGCGGTAAGCATGCTGGGCAGCTCCCAGCATGCATGCGAAGGATTGCAATTTCTGCTAAAAAGCAGGAATTGCAATCCTTACCGAATAGGATTCGCAGTTCGCACATCCCATACCTCCCAACGTGGCCCTCTCCAGGAGGACAGAATGCTCTGCTTCTGGACTTTTCTCATAATTTATGATTGCCGGCACCTGTGTTGAACTGGTAATGGATAAGAAAGGTGTTTCAGCACAGATGATGGCAATCATACAGTAAGAGGGAAGTCCAGGAGCAGAGCATTCTGTCCCTCCTGGAGAGGGTCATGTTGGGAGCAGGGCCAGATTAAGAGCCACATGGGCCTGGAGCTGAAAATGTTCAAGGGCCTACTGTGAGATGCGGAGGAGCTGTGATCAGTGTGGGAGGGGCCAGAGCCACATGGGTGTGTACACCTCCTACACTATCAGCCCCACTGTTTCCCTAAGTACATAAAAACACACACACAAAAAAAACCTTTTCAGAAAACTAGAAAAACTATTTTAATACTTATGATTTACGGTCAATAGTGTGGCCAGTTGCCATTATGTTGGGCCTATTTTTATGAGGAGTCCTGGAGCTGGAGCTCCATCCGCCCCATTGTTAATCTGTCCCTGGTTGGGAGGTACAGTGGCAAACGCAGGATTTCTAGAGATGGATTTCCAAATGTAATCACAGGCACCCCCTAATGTCCGGCAACCCGATCTCACATGCCTGATGCAGCGTTCGCCGAGCAGGCTGATTACTGTGCCCTCTGCGCTGCACCCTTTCAGGATTGCATTACTGACCGGACACCTGGGTTAGCAAGGGAGCCACTGCCACCGGCTTTCAAACTCCCAGCTCCACCTCATTGTACAAAAACAGCGTGATGTGACATGATGACATCATGCTGCTCGCACGCCCACCTGTCACACCCGCCACACACCCACCTCTCTCCTTCTATGCTATGTCAACGCCAGCCACTGATGAGGATCAGCATGCAGCCAGCGTTCCCGTTAGGAAAACAAATTCAATACCGGCAGGCGGTCGGCAGCAGCATTGACACGTCACTTGTTTTTCCAGCAGCAGCAGTACTAGTCTGCGTCTGTCAGTGTCAGTGAGTGACTGACTTGTAAGTAAGCTGCTGCAGCTCGCAGGGGAAAGTGAGAGGGAGCCAGACCAGGCTGAGGAGGAGCAGTGTAATTGCAGTGAGTGCCATCAGGGGTGTTTGTTTGGTGCACACCACAACATCTGACAATGCATCTGCATTATTAGGATTGGTACAAGGGTGGATATTTTATATTGCGTTGACCGTCAATAGATGGTGCTAGACACACCCAAAAGGCGGTGCTAGACACACCCCTCCAAAAGTGCACCCCCTAATAAAATGTGCTGCGCACGCCTATGAATGTAATCCACAGTCTACCACTCTGCAGAACATGGAATACAGTATTAATATGTAACACTATAGACGGTCTATAGTATAGATTGTATCAAACATTTAAATAATATACAGTAAATAAGATAAGAGGTCATGAAAAAGGTTAAACATACTATAATAAATAAATATGCAAACACAAAGGAATCAAAACTACACTTTCTAAGCACACATTCTTCCACCTCATGATAAGGCTCCTGTCTCTTCTTCCTGGTAGCTACTCTCTGGTCCAGTGCACTGATTGGATGCTCAGATCCACACACAGCAAACTTGATAGAAGAAGCTGCCACCACTGGGCATGTGTAGCAGCTCTGCTCTGTCTCTTAACTTGCATGATGTGGCAGCAGCTCTAGTAATCGTATTATATACCGTTGCTATTGTCAAATTGTAAGCCAATTGCCAAGAGTAGGGGGGTTTCCGGGCAACCAGAAACCCCCTTGCGTTTGCCTGTGAGGTATGATATCCTGCACAGAGCTGTCATTGTCTTAAGAAATTTTGAAGCAGCAAATTTATTGTGTTCGCAGAAAATGTTACATGTTGAAATTTACACAGCTGTAATGCTCATACAATGTTACTTGTGTTACTGGAAATTATAAATCCTGTGGAGAGTCATAGTGGTTGTAATTTTGCTATCTCATCCATGAGTTTTTTCAACAGCTTGCCTCTTAGTGAAGCTGGTGATACAGAGAGTAACCTGCATGTGAATGAGCTAGCATTGTGTGTTAGATATTGCTGCAGCTGAAGGAGATACGCCCACCCAGTGGGCTGTCACAATCATGTAATCTTTAGTTTGACCACTCCCACTTACTGTCGTTAAGTGGATGGGGAATTGGCATTTTGTAGGCAAAGAATAACTTTTACCTGTAACGTCCCGATACAGGTGAGGAATTGTTGTTCTGGTAAAATAGAATTGAGATGGGAATTGGTAGGTTGGACACATGACCTCAACTAATATTCTAAATACAGATGCATTGATAGTGAACATAACTGCGTGGCTTAGGGAACTGCTGTGCAACAGGATAGTCCCCATACTTGGTTCCTCTTGAAAATGACTGCTTTACTGACAATTGATGTTTTAAACTACTACTAGTCTTCTTGATCACCTTCTATGATGAAGGCTACCAGTAGTAGTAGCAGCAGGATCCGGTCTGAAGATCGACAGTGTCTAGGTCGACAATGTTTAGGTCGACCACTATAGGTCGACAGTCACTAGGTCGACATGGATGGAAGGTCGACAGGGTTTCTAGGTCGACAGGTCTAAAGGTCGACATGAGTTTTTCAAATTTTTTTCTTTTTTTGAATTTTTTCATACTTAACGATCCACGTGGACTACGATTGGAACGGTAAAGTGTGCTGAGCGAAGCGGTAGCGGAGCGAAGGCACCATGCCCGAAGCATGGCGAGCGAAGCGAGCCATGCGAGGGGACGCGGTGCACTAATTTGGGATCCCGGTCACTCTACGAAGAAAACGACACCCAAAAAAAAATAAAAATCCTCATGTCGACCTTTAGACCTGTCGACCTAGCACATGTCGACCTAGAAACCATGTCGACCTTCCATCCATGTCGACCTAGTGACTGTCAACCTATAGTGGTCGACCTAAACATTGTCGACCTAGACACTGTCGATTTGATGAACCACACCCGTAGCAGCAGCCCTAGCACACAAAGGGCCTAAATTCAGATCTGATCGCAGCAGCAAAATTGTTCTTTAATGGGCAAAACCATGGCCCTCATTCCGAGTTGATCGCTCGGTATTTTTCATCGCATCGCAGTGAAATTCCGCTTAGTACGCATGCGCAATATTCGCACTGCGACTGCGCCAAGTAATTTTACAATGGAGATAGTATTTTTACTCACGGCTTTTTCATCGCTCCGGCGATCGTAATGTGATTGACAGGAAATGGGTGTTACTGGGCGGAAACAGGCCGTTTTATGGGCGTGCGGGAAAAAACGCTACCGTTTCCGGAAAAAACGCAGGAGTGGCCGGGGAAACGGGGGAGTGTCTGGGCGAACGCTGGGTGTGTTTGTGACGTCAAACCAGGAACGACAAGCACTGAACTGATCGCACAGGCAGAGTAAGTCTGAAGCTACTCTGAAACTGCTAAGTAGTTAGTAATCGCAATATTGCGAATACATCGGTCGCAATTTTAAGAAGCTAAGATTCACTCCCAGTAGGCGGCGGCTTAGCGTGTGTAACTCTGCTAAAATCGCCTTGCGAGCGATCAACTCGGAATGAGGGCCCATGTGCACTGCAGGGGAGGCAGATATAACATGTGCAGAGAGAGTTAGATTTGGGTGGGGTGTGTTCAAACTGAAATCTAAATTGCAGTGTAAAAATAAAGCAGCCAGTATTTCCCTGCACAGAAACAAAATAACCCTCCCAAATCTAATTCTCTCTGCACATGTTATATCCCCCCCCCCCCCTCCTTCAGTGCACATGGTATTGCCCATTAGAGAACAATTTTGCTGCTGCGAACAGGTCTGAATTAGGCCCAAAGATTCTTCTTGGGAATCCTGGATAGGGGAGGAGTCAATTTGCCTTTGCAATTGATGCAGGACTACATTCTACTTGTAATGAGGAAGTTGATGATGAAGGTGGAAGCGATGGAGATTGCACGTGCTGGGATCTATCCGTGATGCTGGTAGCTGATGCTGGACTGCTTGTTCTATACTATTTTCCAGATTTTTATAAATAATTTGAATGAGTTCCCTACTTCTACTTACTTTGGTTTTACAAATGCTACAGATGTCTTGACATATGTTTTTTTTTTTTTCTTTTAGTCTTTTCCTCCAGCATGACATGCTTTTCTTATCACTGGCAAGAACTGCTGCCACTGGTTGCTCACTAAACACGCTACTGGCAAATGACAGATACATACATCAATACCCAATGCAGCTACAACCTACTGTAAATATGGGTGGTCTTCAGTATGCCGACTGACGGGATCCCAGCGCACAGTATACCGGCGCCGGGATCCCGACAGCCGGCATACCGACACTTATTCTCCCTTGTGGGGGTCCACGACCCCCCTGGAGGGAGAATAGATAGCGTGGCGCGCAGTGCGCCACCGTGCCCGTAGCGTGGCGAGCGCAGCGAGCCCGCAAGGGGCTCATTTACGCTCGCAACACTGTCGGTAAGCCGGCGGTCGGGCTCCCAGCGCCGGTATGCTGGTCGCCGGGAGCCCGGCCGCCGGCAGATCGTAGTGAACCCGTAAATATAGTAGCTTTTCTAAAATAAAGCATGGACACAGATGTGGCGTTAAAATCTTGTAAGCCTTTTTATTAAAGATATCAATAATGAACTATATATGGTGACAACTTAAAGAGACAGGCAGCTGTCAGGGCCAATATCAACAATCAGATGACCACAAAATACTGGCAGGGCCAACTGCACATTTCAAAGGTAAGTACATAGGTCATGTTTTGTGTGACTGCAGAAATCAGAGGCAAAACTGCCGGAGACATTGGAGTCTGCTGCCGCCGGTCTCCTGCCGTGAAGGGAGTACCTCTCCTCCATTGTCTCCAGCTCTATGTGCTTACCTGTGACCCCTGCCAGCCGACATCAGCCTGCAAAGCTATAAAAAAATATATTTTTCCCTGGCCAGAGACGGGCGCCATTCTGGCAGTTCCGGACTGATCCCAGCAACCCAGGTCTAGCTTGAAAGAGGAGAGACATGGATGGCATTCCAAGTTATACAGCAATGGGTTTTTTAAACTTCAGAATCGCACCTCTCTCTTTCTGAAACCCCCTCTCTCTCACTCCCTCCCCATCTGTCCTTGACATCCTCTCGCTCTCACCACCCCTCTCTCTGTCCCTGACATCCTTTCGCTCTGCCGTTTATAATTCCCTCATTTTCCCTGATACCCTCTTTCTCTCCTCTCTATCTTCCTGACACCCCCTCTCTCTCTTACGCCCTCTCTTTCTATACCTGACACTCTCTCGCTCTCCCCTTTCTCTTTCCCTGACACCCTCTTTCTCTCTCGCTACTCTCTCTGTCTCTCTTTATGACACCCCCGTCTCTCCCCCTCTCACCCCCCTCTCTCTAGCCCTGACACTCTCTCACCCTCCCCTCTCTTTCTCTCATTCCTTCACTTTCCTTGGCACCCTCTCTCTCTTTCTCCCGCTCCTCTCTTTGTCTGTCTCTCTTCCTGACACCCTATCCCTCTTTATCCTTGACACTCTCTCTCACCCATTATCTCTATCTATCCCTAACACTTTCTTGCTCTCCCCTCTCTCTCTCATTCCCTCACTTTCCTTGACTTCCTCTTTCTCGCTCCCTACCTGACACCCTCTCTCTCTCTTATATCTTCTCTATCCCTGACTCTCTCGCACTCCCCTCCTCTCTCCTTCCCTGACTTTCCCTGTCTCTCCTCATCCTTCTCTCTCTCTCTCTCTCTCTCTCCCTGACATTCTTTCTCTCTTGTGCTTCTCTCTCTTTCTACCTGATACCCCATCTCTCTCCTTCTGCCCATTTTCCTCCTCTCTCTCCCATGCCCCCTCTCTTTTTCTCTCTATCTAGCTATCTATAGGTGGGGCACCAACATTTATCTTGCCTCCAGGCGACTGGGACGAACTGGCAGCAATAATATATGAGGACACATCTGTACTTACAACTCTGTATAATGTTGTCTAATCGCGTATTTTAAAGACATACTGTACTACAGCCCACACTCTTACCATACACTCTCATTTGTGAATTTCTGCCTCATCATGAGGGAAGGCTCTTACATGCAATCCAAAAATTGCAACATCTGAGATTTGTGGGAAAATGGCATTTTGCCTGGTTTTGAAATACAAACATGGCAGGAAGACCTGAGTCAAAACTCTGACCCAGCCATATTTAGGTATTTTTGGATTTCTGCGAAACCGAACTGCTTATCTGTAATAATTACTGTTCGGCAAAATAGATAAACTCTCCTGTACATGCCGGGTAATGAATGCCACAAAACATGATCTGTTGAGAAGCTCTGGTGTATAGAGTACCCTTCCTGAATAATTACAGGGGTGGGATGTAATGGAGTCCAAGATCGCCAGAGGTGTGGAATGCCATCCGATCTTGGATTATTTTTTTTATAGGGGCAATAACTTACAAGGCAATACCATGCCTTGTAAATGATTGTCCCTTTAAAATAACATCCAAGATCGGCTGGCATCCTGCACCTCTGGCGATCTCGAACTTCATTAAATCCCGTTGCAGATGTCTGTTACAGATAATTACAGATGTCTGTCCCAACTTCTTGGTAGCCTAATCCGCCCCATGCAGTTAGCCAGTGTATTTAGGGGTCTATTCATGAAGCAGGGAAAAGAGTGGACACGTGAGCCTGGGGAGAAGTTGCCCATGGCAACCAATCAGAATTGAGGTAACATTTCTAAAGTGCATTCTATAAAATTATACGTAGCAGCTGATTGGTTGCCATGAGCAACTTCTCCACAGGCTCACTTCTCCACTTTTTTCCCTGCTTCATGAATAGACCCCTTAATCTATTGACTTTGGGGGTAATTCAGACCTAATCGTTGCTTTGCATTTTTGCACAGCAGTCGATCAGGTCCAAACTGCGCATGCACCGCAATGTGCATGCGCATCACATGGGTACAAAGCAGATCGCCACTCAGAAATGGGTTTGTGCAACAAATCCGTACGCACGGGCGATCGCAAGGAGATTGACAGGAAGAAGGCATTTGTGGGTGTCACCTGACTGTTTTCAGGGAGTGCAGGAAAAACGCAGGCGTGTTAAAGCATTTGCAGGGAGGGTTCCTGACGTCAGTTCCGGTGCCGGACAGGCTGAAGTGATCGCAGTGGCTGAGTAAGTCCTGGGCTGCGCAGAGACTGCACAAGATCTGTTTGTACAGCTCTGCTACACATGCGTTTGCACACTTGCACAGCTAAAATACCCTCCCCTTGTAGGCGGTGACTATCTGATCGCAGCAGTGCAAAAATTGCTTGCTAGCGATCAGGTCTGAATTAGGCCCTATATTAGTGGAAAGTGGAATCTGGCTTTCTTAGGCATCCTACTATTTCACTTGTGACACAGACACATTCAAGACGGTGACGTGCGGTGACGTCAGTGGCTGGGGAGGCACACATGGGATGGGTCTGAGACAGTGGTCGAAGTGGGGGTATGGAAAAGTAAAGGTTGTAATTATGCTCTGGAAAAGGGGGCGTGGCATTCAGTGTAGTTCACCACACCATATACCCCTTATATACATTATGCACCACAATAGTAGGACCCCTTACTGGTGCCCCTTTCACATTGTACCACACAGTATGAAACAAAATTAACATTATACCACACAGTATGAGCCAAAATTCACATTATACCACACAGTATGAGCCAAAATTCACATTATACCACACAGTATGAGCCGAAATTCACATTATAGCACACAGTATGAGCTGAAATTCACATTATAGCACATGGTATGAGCCGAAATTCACATAATAGCACACGGTATGAGCCGAAATTCACATTATAGCACACGGAATGAGACAAAATTTACATTACACCACACAGTATGAGCCGAAATTCACATTATAGCACACGGTATGAGCCGAAATTCACATTAATTCACACTGTATGAGCCGAAATTCACTCGGCTCATGGGAATACTCGCAAATTTATTCCCACAAGCAGCAAAAAAAAGGACTAAAAATCCCAAACCAATGTGGTTTAACAAAAAGACTAATGGGCAAAAAAAGTCGAGCATTCAAAAATTACAAATCTGAAGGTAATGCGGAGTCATTTCAGCTTTATAAGGATTGTAACAAAATATGCAAAAAAAATAATAATTAGAGCGGCTAAAATAGAAAATGAAAAACTAGTAGCAAAGGAAAGCAAAGCAAATACCAATTTTTTTTTAAAATACATCAACAAGAGATTAAAGAAGGAAAGTATAGAGCCTTTAAAAGACAAGTTGGGAGTCTTAATCAAAAATGATAATGACATAGCGAACAAACTGAATGAGTTTTTTTTTCAACGGTATTTACCAGAGAAGACCAAATGCTGGGTCTAACAACCAATCTCAACAAAAATAATGTCCCATTGATAAATGCTTATTTAAGTGAGGCGGTAGTCTGTAACTGATTAAGAAATGTAAATATTAATAAGTCACCTGGTCCCGATGGAATTCACCCAAGGGTTCTTATGGAGCTTCATTCTGAACTAGCAAGACCACTATTTTTGATTTTCAAAGATTCAGTTATATCAGGTATGGCGTATAGTGGAGGTGGTACCAATATTCAAAAAGGGAAGTAAAGCCAAACCAGGTAATTATAGACCAGTTAGTCTTACATCTATAGTGGGGAAAGTATTGGAAGGTATTCTAAGGGATAGTATTCAGAAGTTCCTTGATGCCAATAAGGTCATTAAAAGGAACCAACATGGATTTGTTAAGGATAGATCATGTCAAACCAACCTACTTGGCTTTTATGAAACAGTAAGTGCGAACCTTGATCAGGGTAAGGAGGTGGATATAATCTTTTTAGACTTTGCCAAAGCTTTCAACACAATACCGCACATGCGACTTCACTATCAGCTACAAGAAATTGGGCTAGGGAGCACAATAGGCACTTGTGTCAGAAATTGGTTAGATAATAGGGAGCAGCGTGTTGTGGTTAATTGATCATTTTCAAATTGGACTGAAGTGCTAAGTGGTGTACCACAAGGGTCTGTACTTGGACCACTATTGTTCAACATTTTCATTAATGACCTAACAGTAGGTCTAGAGAGCATGGTGTCAATCTTTGCAGACGATACAAAATTGTGTAAGGTTATAAATATGGAAGGGGATGCCGAGTCTCTTCAGAATGACTTAGTGAAACTAGACGCATGGGCAGCTAAATGGAGAATGAGATTCAATACCGACAAGTGTAAGGTAATGCATCGTGGTAGCAAGAACAAAAACAACACCTACATACATACATATAGTGCTTAGTCACGCACTATAGTTATTAAAACACAACGGCTGTCATTAAAACAAAACGGCTGACATCAGCATGAGGCAAAATTAGTCCTAAAAGAAAACTGCATAGGAGACCACCAATAGGTTGAACTCGATGGACAAATTGTCTTTTTTTAACCTTAGATACTATGTTACTATGATAGCACATGGAATGAGCCGAAATTCACATTATACCACACAGTATGAGCCGAAATTCACATTATAGCACACGTAATGAGCCGAAATTCACATTATAGCACACAGAATGAGCCGAGATTCAAATGATAGCACACGGTATGAACCGAAATTCACATTATAGCACACGTAATGAGTCAAAATTCAGGGAGAGTGACAGCAGGGACAGGGAGAGTGACAGAGAGACAGGGAAAGTGACAGCAGGGACAGGAAGAGTGACAGCAGGGACATGAAAAGTGACAGCAGGGACATAGGGACATTGAGAGTGACAAAGAGAGGGACAGCAAGGGCATACGGTATGGACTAGGGAGAGAGAAAGGCAGCAGGGTAAGATTACCTGTTTAGCAGTGGCGATGGTCTGTGGTGCGGTGGATGAGGAGGCTGTGGTAGGTGACGCGGGGTGGAGGAGGCTGTGGGCCTCGGAGATAGTGCGGAGAAGAAGGCTGTGGGAGTGCAGAGAAGGGCTGAGGGCGGCAGAGGAGGCTGAGGATGGCTGCAGCGGATCTGGGTCCAGGCCGGCTTTATTATCTCTGCCGCCGCATCGAGCTCCTGTGACCGCGGCGCTAATATTTTTAAAACTGCCGCAGACCAGCAGCCAATCAGAAGCAGATTGGCTGCCAGTCTGCGGCAGATTTTAAATAGTAGCGCCGCTGTCACAGGAGCTCGATGCGTTGGCAGGTATAAAGCCGGCCTGGTCCCAAATCCACTGCAGCTGGGAGTCCAGTGCAGCAGTGGAGGGAGGGCGTACCAGGAGCTCAGCTCCTTTGTCGGCCCTGCAGTGCTCGAAGAAGTGCCGGTATGCCATACCGTTGTATACCGCAAAGCCGGCCCTAACCAATATGATGCCCTAGGCAAGATTTTGGCTGGTGCCCCCTAGCACCGCCACTAGTTCTGCAGGAGATGCCTGGCATGAGTCAGCTGGCAGCTCTGCTAACGTCAGGTGCCTTGGTTTATGAAAATGCTACTTATTTGCATTACTATGTGGCTGGGATGCACAAGCAGCTTCTGCTGATTAAAATGATATGCAGCATGCCTATATTCTGTGTTCGACTGATAGCACACGGTATGAACCGAAATTCACATTATAGCACACGTAATGAGTCAAAATTCAGGGAGAGTGACAGCAGGGACAGGGAGAGTGACAGAGAGACAGGGAAAGTGACAGCAGGGACAGGAAGAGTGACAGCAGGGACATGAAAAGTGACAGCAGGGACATAGGGACATTGAGAGTGACAAAGAGAGGGACAGCAAGGGCATACGGTATGGACTAGGGAGAGAGAAAGGCAGCAGGGTAAGATTACCTGTTTAGCAGTGGCGATGGTCTGTGGTGCGGTGGATGAGGAGGCTGTGGTAGGTGACGCGGGGTGGAGGAGGCTGTGGGCCTCGGAGATAGTGCGGAGAAGAAGGCTGTGGGAGTGCAGAGAAGGGCTGAGGGCGGCAGAGGAGGCTGAGGATGGCTGCAGCGGATCTGGGTCCAGGCCGGCTTTATTATCTCTGCCGCCGCATCGAGCTCCTGTGACCGCGGCGCTAATATTTTTAAAACTGCCGCAGACCAGCAGCCAATCAGAAGCAGATTGGCTGCCAGTCTGCGGCAGATTTTAAATAGTAGCGCCGCTGTCACAGGAGCTCGATGCGTTGGCAGGTATAAAGCCAGCCTGGTCCCAAATCCACTGCAGCTGGGAGTCCAGTGCAGCAGTGGAGGGAGGGCGTACCAGGAGCTCAGCTCCTTTGTCGGCCCTGCAGTGCTCGAAGAAGTGCCGGTATGCCATACCGTTGTATACCGCAAAGCCGGCCCTAACCAATATGATGCCCTAGGCAAGATTTTGGCTGGTGCCCCCTAGCACCGCCACTAGTTCTGCAGGAGATGCCTGGCATGAGTCAGCTGGCAGCTCTGCTAACGTCAGGTGCCTTGGTTTATGAAAATGCTACTTATTTGCATTACTATGTGGCTGGGATGCACAAGCAGCTTCTGCTGATTAAAATGATATGCAGCATGCCTATATTCTGTGTTCGACTGCGGCTGTGTCTGCATACGAAATGCTACATTACAGTGATTTCCGGGAATACACTGCAACGTAGCATTTTGTATGCAGATACAGCCGGAGTCACACACAGAATATAGGCATGCCGCATATCATTTTAATCAGCAGAAGCTGCTGGTGCCCATAAGCATACCAAATGCCCTAAGCATTTGCCTAGTTTGCCTATGCCTAAGGCCGGCTCTGGAATACCGGCCCACTTCGAGAACTGATCTGAGGGGTGATAATGAGGCACAGCATATAAAATGCATGCGCAGTCCGCATTTACACAAAGTACAGGTGATAAACCGGGAGGACCCGGATGATTTGCAGGGCAGCGGGAGGCTCAGTTAAAAAATGGGAGCCTCACGCTTAATGTGGGAGGGTAGGCAAGTATTGTATTGGGAAAGGGAGGTTTGGAGCTGTGAGGGGAGAGAAAGCAGGAGAGCAGTACCTGTGTGGGGGATGGGGTGTAACAGATGGGAGGGATTTAATAGGTGAGAGAGCAGGTGACGGAACCTGTGGGGAGTGCCACGGATGGTGGGGTTGGAGCTGTGAGGGAAGATAAAGCAGGAAATCAGTAGCTGTGTGGGGGAAGGGTGTGTGTTAGGAGCTGTGAGGTGACAGAGCAGGAGAGGGAACCTACCTGTGCGAGGGAGGGGGGGGGGAATGCTGCAAATGGGGGGAGGAGTTAGGGAGTGTGAGGTGACAGAGCAGGAGAGGGAATCTGTGTGGGGAAGGAGGAAGGGGGGGGGGGGGTCGGGGCTGCCGTGAATGGGGGTAGGAGTTAGGAAGTGTGAGGTGACAGAGCAGGAGAGGGAACCTGTGTGGGGGAGGGGGAGGGGGAGGGGGTGCCGCGAATGGGGGGAGGAGTTAGGAAGT
Source organism: Pseudophryne corroboree (assembly GCF_028390025.1). NCBI lineage: Eukaryota > Metazoa > Chordata > Amphibia > Anura > Myobatrachidae > Pseudophryne > Pseudophryne corroboree. The sequence goes on along the minus strand of NC_086453.1, from coordinate 80,793,365 downwards.
GTGAGGTGACAGAGCAGGAGAGAGAACCTGAGAGAGAGGGGAGGGGAGCCTGTGTTAGGGCTAGCTGGAGGAAACAGCCACTCACCACTGTTTATCACAAGGAGCTGCTATAGAAGGTTTCTCACACCTTCCCAGACGCTGTGGCTCTGCTGTATGTGCTCTGCTGTAGTTCTGCACTCAGCTGCTGCCTGTGTGCCGGGAACTGGAAATCATAAATTAAGAGGGAAGTCCAGGAACAGAGCATTTTGTACCTAGTGGGGTGGGTCATGTTGGAGGGTCTGTAGTCAGCGGGAGGCACCCGCTCTCGCTGCCTCCCATTCATATTTTGCTGCAGTTTCACAGCATAAATGATTAAAATACTATAAAGAATATGTTTATGACACAGAATATGTGTTACAAATATCTTCTTTGTATTATTTTAATTGTTATGACAGATGAGGCACTGCCTCCCCTGACTGCATGTCCCTGATTCAAGCTAATGCTTACAGTGTAACTTTGCCTTAACTGCTTTACTTTTCGTGAGTTCATTCAACTTCCAGACACCACGACATCCTGAAATTTCAGCCAGCGGGTGAACTCTCATGTCTATTGATAAGTTATTTTGGCATGTTACCTGTAGCAACAGCTTAAGGACCCTATTTAGTATCAGTTGCAGTTTTACTAAATTAGCAAAACTGCAACTGCTTGCGATTACCCAGCAATGCGATCACAATTCAATTGCAATTGCATTGCTGACCCTACAAAACAAGGGTAGCCCCTGCCTGTGCAGCCTCACCAAAGCCATATTTTGCATTGTAGTAGCCGCATGTGACATCACTCAGTCACCACAATAAAGGCTCTGACCAACCCGTTTTTGCCATCCCACCCCTGCAATGCCTCATCTCCGCCCAAGGTCGCCCTGCAGACACCTCTGCCTGTCAATCAGGCAGAGGAGTTTGCATTACTGATATGCGATTGCATCTCCCTGCTCGCACACACGCGCAGTGCGGACCCTGCGCATGCAAACTGGACCTAAAATGGGGAGAATGTGATCGCATCTCAGTAGCTTCTACCAGGGCTGCCATTAGAAATTGTGGGGCCCTGAACTGGCAAAATAGACAGGGCCCCTCCCTCCCAAAAAAAAGATTCTGCCGCACTGTTCCAACCTATTTGATGTAATAAATTGAAACGTCACGTATCGGTGGAGTGTTTCAGACCTACAGGAATGGTTCACATACAGCTGATGCAGAGGGAAGGCTTGTTTTAAGAAGTTCTCCCTGCGCATCAGCTTGCTGTTGATTCACAGACTGGTGCAGCCCTACAAGTATTGGCGGTAGGAGTCAGGGATGGGCCCCCTCTCTGTAAGGGCCTGGGACATCAGTCCTCACAGCCCCCCCCTAATGGCTGCCCTGGCTTCTACTACTGAATAAGGCCCTAAGTCCAGTGATTGCTTGGCTAAATTATGCGATATGATGCTTCTGTGTGGTGTGATTCATCTACAACATGAACTGCAAGGACTTGTTATTGTTTGAAACAATTCAATGTTATATACAGGGCGGATAATTACGCACCAGTTACAATAGCATAGAAAAGAGATATATGACCAGAAATCAACAATTAGAGGTATCTTCCTGAATATGTAACTCTAGTGGTACACCATACTTGCCTACCTGACCCTCTCCATGAGGGAGAAAATAATCTGTTCCTGGACTTTCCTGGTAATGTATGATTGCCATCACCTGTGGTGAGCTAGTTCATTGATAAGAAAGGTGTTTCACCACAGGTGATGGCAATCATACATTACCGGGAAAGTCCAGGAACAGAGCATTTTCTCCCTCATGGAGAGGGTCAGGTAGGCAGGTATGTGGTACACCCTGAGTCAAACAGTATAACGGGGGTAATTCCAAGTTGATCGCAGCAGGATTTTTGATAGCAATTGGGCAAAGCCATGTGCACTGCAGGGGAGGCAGATATAACATGTGCAGAAAGAGTTAGATTTGGGTGGGTTATTTTTAGAGATGAGCGGGTTCGGTTCCTCGGAATCCGAACCCCCCCGAACTTCAGCCTTTTTACACGGGTCCGAGGCAGACTCGGATCTTCCCGCCTTGCTCGGCTAACCCGAGCGCGCCCGAACGTCATCATCCCGCTGTCGTATTCTTGCGAGGCTCGTATTCTATCGCGAGACTCGGATTCTATATAAGGAGCCGCGCGTCGCCGCCATTTTCACACGTGCATTGAGATTGATAGGGAGAGGACGTGGCTGGCGTCCTCTCCGTTAGAATAGATAGAGACACTTGAGTTGATTACTTAGTAATTTTGGGGAGCATTAGGAGTACTCAGAGTGCAGAGTTTTGCTGATAGTTAGTTACTAGTGACTGACCACCACCAGTTTTATTTATTATTTAATATAATCCGTTCTCTGCCTGAAAAAAAACGATACACAGTCACATACCATATCTGTGCTCAGCCTCAGTGTGCTGCATGATAATATCATCTATGTATATCTGACTGTGCTGAGTGCTCACTGCTCACACAGCTGAATTGTGGGGGAGACTGGGGTGCAGTTATAGCAGGAGTACAGTGCACACTTTTGCTGCCAGTGTGACTGACCAGTGACCACCAGTATATTGTCTGCCTGAAAAAGTTAAACACTCCTGTGGTGTTTTTTTTTTTTTAATTCTATAAACGCATTCTGCTGACAGTGTCCAGCAGGTCCGTCATTCATTATATTATATAAATATTTACCTGCAGTAGTGTTATATTTTTTTTGTTCATCTCTATCATCTTTATCATCTCTATATTAGCAGACGCAGTACGGTAGTCCACGGCTGTGGCTACCTCGGTGTCGTCAGTGGTCGTCCATAATTGTATACCTACCTGTGGTGGGTTTTTTTTTTCTATCTTCTTCATACTAGTAGTTTAGGAGTCTGCTGACAGTGTCCAGCAGGTCCGTCATTATATTATATATACCTGCAGTAATGATATATATATATTTTTTATATCATTATCATCTCTATACTAGCAGACGCAGTACGGTAGTCCACGGCTGTAGCTACCTGTGTGTCGTCAGTGCTCGTCCATAATTGTATACCTACCTGTGGTGGGTTTTTTTTTTCTATCTTCTTCATACTAGTAGTTTAGGAGTCTGCTGACAGTGTCCAGCAGGTCCGTCATTATATTATATATACCTGCAGTAGTGATATATATATATTTTTTATATCATTATCATCTCTATACTAGCAGACGCAGTACGGTAGTCCACGGCTGTAGCTACCTCTGTGTCGTCAGTGCTCGTCCATAATTGTATACCTACCTGTGGTGGGGTTTTTTTTTCTATCTTCTTCATACTAGTAGTTTAGGAGTCTGCTGACAGTGTCCAGCAGGTCCGTCATTATATTATATATACCTGCAGTAGTGATATATATATATATTTTATATCATTATCATCTCTATACTAGCAGACGCAGTACGGTAGTCCACGGCTGTGGCTACCTCTGTGTCGTCAGTGCTCGTCCATAATTGTATACCTACCTGTGGTGGGGGTTTTTTTCTATCTTCTTCATACTAGTAGTTTAGGAGTCTGCTGACAGTGTCCAGCAGGTCCGTCATTATATTATATATACCTGCAGTAGTGATATATATATATTTTTTATATCATTATCATCTCTATACTAGCAGACGCAGTACGGTAGTCCACGGCTGTAGCTACCTCTGTGTCGTCAGTGCTCGTCCATAATTGTATACCTACCTGTGGTGGGGTTTTTTTTCTATCTTCTTCATACTAGTAGTTTAGGAGTCTGCTGACAGTGTCCAGCAGGTCCGTCATTATATTATATATACCTGCAGTAGTGATATATATATATTTTTTATATCATTATCATCTCTATACTAGCAGACGCAGTACGGTAGTCCACGGCTGTGGCTACCTCTGTGTCGTCAGTGCTCGTCCATAATTGTATACTTACCTGTGGTGTTTTTTTTTTTCTATCTTCTTCATACTAGTAGTTTAGGAGTCTGCTGAGAGTGTCCAGCAGGTCCGTCATTATATTATATATACCTGCAGTAGTGATATATATATATTTTTTATATCATTATCATCTCTATACTAGCAGACGCAGTACGGTAGTCCACGGCTGTAGCTACCTCTGTGTCGTCAGTGCTCGTCCATAATTGTATACCTACCTGTGGTGGGAGTTTTTTTTCTATCTTCTTCATACTAGTAGTTTAGGAGTCTGCTGACAGTGTCCAGCAGGTCCGTCATTATATTATATATACCTGCAATAGTGATATATATATATTTTTTATATCATTATCATCTCTATACTAGCAGATGCAGTACGGTAGTCCACGGCTGTGGCTACCTCTGTGTCGTCAGTGCTCGTCCATAATTGTATAACTACCTGTGGTGGGTTTTTTTTTTCTATCTTCTTCATACTAGTAGTTTAGGAGTCTGCTGACAGTGTCCAGCAGGTCCGTCATTATATTATATATACCTGCAGTAGTGATATATATATATATTTTTTATATCATTATCATCTCTATACTAGCAGACGCAGTACGGTAGTCCACGGCTGTAGCTACCTCTGTGTCATCAGTCACTCGTCATCCATAAGTATACTAGTATCCATCCATCTCCATTGTTTACCTGAGGTGCCTTTTAGTTGTGCCTATTAAAATATGGAGAACAAAAATGTTGAGGTTCCAAAAATAGGGAAATATCAAGATCCACTTCCACCTCGTGCTGAAGCTGCTGCCACTAGTCATGGCCGAGATGATGAAATTCCATCAACGTCGTCTGCCAAGGCCGATGCCCAATGTCATAGTACAGAGCATGTAAAATCCAAAACACAAAATATCAGTAAAAAAAGGACTAAAAAATCTAAAATAAAATCGTCGGAGGAGAAGCGTAAACTTGCCAATATGCCATTTACCACACGGAGTGGCAAGGAACGGCTGAGGCCCTGGCCTATGTTCATGGCTAGTGGTTCAGCTTCACATGAGGATGGAAGCACTCAGCCTCTCGCTAGAAAAATGAAAAGACTTAAGCTGGCAAAAGCACAGCAAAGAACTGTGCGTTCTTCGAAATCACAAATCCACAAGGAGAGTCCAATTGTGTCGTTTGCGATGCCTGACCTTCCCAACACTGGACGTGAAGAGCATGCGCTTTCCACCATTTGCACGCCCCCTGCAAGTGCTGGAAGGAGCACCCGCAGTCCAGTTCCTGATAGTCAGATTGAAGATGTCAGTGTTGAAGTACACCAGGATGAGGAGGATATGGGTGTTGCTGGCGCTGGGGAGGAAATTGACAAGGAGGATTCTGATGGTGAGGTGGTTTGTTTAAGTCAGGCACCCGGGGAGACACCTGTTGTCCATGGGAGGAATATGGCCATTGACATGCCTGGTGAAAATACCAAAAAAATCAGCTCTTCGGTGTGGAAGTATTTCAACAGAAATGCGGACAACAGGTGTCAAGCCGTGTGTTGCCTTTGTCAAGCTGTAATAAGTAGGGGTAAGGACGTTAACCACCTCGGAACATCCTCCCTTATACGTCACCTGCAGCGCATTCATCATAAGTCAGTGACAAGTTCAAAAACTTTGGGCGACAGCGGAAGCAGTCCACTGACCAGTAAATCCCTTCCTCTTGTAACCAAGCTCACGCAAACCACCCCACCAACTCCCTCAGTGTCAATTTCCTCCTTCCCCAGGAATGCCAATAGTCCTGCAGGCCATGTCACTGGCAATTCTGACGAGTCCTCTCCTGCCTGGGATTCCTCCAAAGCATCCTTGAGTGTAACGCCTACTGCTGCTGGCGCTGCTGTTGTTGCTGCTGGGAGTCGATGGTCATCCCAGAGGGGAAGTCGTAAGACCACTTTTACTACTTCCACCAAGCAATTGACTGTCCAACAGTCCTTTGCGAGGAAGATGAAATATCACAGCAGTCATCCTGCTGCAAAGCGGATAACTGAGGCCTTGGCATCCTGGGCGGTGAGAAACGTGGTTCCGGTATCCATCATTACCGCAGAGCCAACTATAGACTTGATTGAGGTACTGTGTCCCCGGTATCAAATACCATCTAGGTTCCATTTCTCTAGGCAGGCGATACCGAAAATGTACACAGACCTCAGAAAAAGACTCACCAGTGTCCTAAAAAATGCAGTTGTACCCAATGTCCACTTAACCACGGACATGTGGACAAGTGGAGCAGGGCAGACTCAGGACTATATGACTGTGACAGCCCACTGGGTAGATGTATTGACTCCCGCCGCAAGAACAGCAGCGGCGGCACCAGTAGCAGCATCTCGCAAACGCCAACTCTTTCCTAGGCAGGCTACGCTTTGTATCACCGCTTTCCAGAATACGTACACAGCTAAAAACCTCTTACGGCAACTGAGGAAGATCATCGCAGAATGGCTTACCCCAATTGGACTCTCCTGTGGATTTGTGGCATCGGACAACGCCAGCAATATTGTGTGTGCATTAAATATGGGCAAATTCCAGCACGTCCCATGTTTTGCACATACCTTGAATTTGGTGGTGCAGAATTATTTAAAAAACGAGAGGGGCGTGCAAGAGATGCTGTCGGTGGCCAGAAGAATTGCGGGACACTTTCGGCGTACAGGCACCACGTACAGAAGACTGGAGCAACACCAAAAACGCCTGAACCTGCCCTGCCATAATCTGAAGCAAGAAGTGGTAACGAGGTGGAATTCAACCCTCTATATGCTTCAGAGGTTGGAAGAGCAGCAAAAGGCCATTCAAGCCTATACAACTGACCACGATATAGGAGGTGGAATGCACCTGTCTCAAGCGCAGTGGAGAATGATTTCAACGTTGTGCAAGGTTCTGCAACCTTTTGAACTTGCCACACGTGAAGTCAGTTCAGACACTGCCAGCCTGAGTCAGGTCATTCCCCTCATCAGGCTTTTGCAGAAGAAGCTGGAGACATTGAAGGAGGAGCTAACACTGAGCGATTCCGCTAGGCATGTGGGACTTGTGGATGGAGCCCTTAATTCGCTTAACAAGGATTCACGGGTGGTCAATCTGTTGAAATCAGAGCACTACATTTTGGCCACCGTGCTCGATCCTATATTTAAAACCTACGTTGTATCTCTCTTTCCGGCAGACACAAGTCTGCAGGGGTTCAAAGAACTGCTGGTGAGAAAATTGTCAAGTCAAGCGGAACGCGACCTGTCAACATCTCCTCCTTCACATTCTCCCGCAACTGGGGGTGCGAGGAAAAGGCTCAGAATTCCGAGCCCACCCGCTGGCGGTGATGCAGGGCAGTCTGGAGCGACTGCTGATGCTGACATCTGGTCCGGACTGAAGGACCTGACAACGATTACGGACATGTCGTCTACTGTCACTGCATATGATTCTCTCACCATTGAAAGAATGGTGGAGGATTATATGAGTGACCGCATCCAAGTAGGCACGTCAGACAGTCCGTACGTATACTGGCAGGAAAAAGAGGCAATTTGGAGGCCCTTGCACAAACTGGCTTTATTCTACCTAAGTTGCCCTCCCACAAGTGTGTACTCCGAAAGAGTGTTTAGTGCCGCCGCTCACCTTGTCAGCAATCGGCGTACGAGGTTACTTCCAGAAAATGTGGAGAAGATGATGTTCATTAAAATGAATTATAATCAATTCCTCCATGGAGACATTCACCAGCAGCAATTGCCTCCACAAAGTACACAGGGAGCTGTGATGGTGGATTCCAGTGGGGACGAATTGATAATCTGTGAGGAGGGGGATGTACACGGTGATGAATCGGAGGATGATGATGAGGTGGACATCTTGCCTCTGTAGAGCCAGTTTGTGCAAGGAGAGATTAATTGCTTCTTTTTTGGTGGGGGTCCAAACCAACCCGTCATTTCAGTCACAGTCGTGTGGCAGACCCTGTCACTGAAATGATGGGTTGGTTAAAGTGTGCATGTCCTGTTTATACAACATAAGGGTGGGTGGGAGGGCCCAAGGACAATTCCATCTTGCACCTCTTTTTTCTTTCATTTTTCTTTGCGTCATGTGCTGTTTGGGGAGTGTTTTTTGGAAGGGCCATCCTGCGTGACACTGCAGTGCCACTCCTAGATGGGCCAGGTGTTTGTGTCGGCCACTAGGGTCGCTTATCTTAGTCACACAGCTACCTCATTGCGCCTCTTTTTTTTCTTCTTTGCGTCATGTGCTGTTTGGGGAGTATTTTTTGGAAGGGCCATCCGGCCTGACACTGCAGTGCCACTCCTAGATGGGCCAGGTGTTTGTGTCGGCCACTAGGGTCCCTTAGCTTACTCACACAGCTACCTCATTGCGCCTCTTTTTTTCTTTGCGTCATGTGCTGTTTGGGGAGTGTTTTTTTGAAGGGCCATCCTGCGTGACACTGCAGTGCCACTCCTAGATGGGCCAGGTGTTTGTGTCGGCCACTAGGGTCACTTATCTTAGTCACACAGCTACCTCATTGCGCCTCTTTTTTTTCTTCTTTGCGTCATGTGCTGTTTGGGGAGTATTTTTTGGAAGGGCCATCCGGCCTGACACTGCAGTGCCACTCCTAGATGGGCCAGGTGTTTGTGTCGGCCACTAGGGTCGCTTAGCTTACTCACACAGCTACCTCATTGCGCCTCTTTTTTTCTTTGCGTCATGTGCTGTTTGGGGAGTGTTTTTTGGAAGGGCCATCCTGCGTGACACTGCAGTGCCACTCCTAGATGGGCCAGGTGTTTGTGTCGGCCACTAGGGTCGCTGAGCTTAGTCACACAGCTACCTCATTGCGCCTCTTTTTTTCTTTGCGTCATGTGCTGTTTGGGGAGTGTTTTTTTGAAGGGCCATCCTGCGTGACACTGCAGTGCCACTCCTAGATGGGCCAGGTGTTTGTGTCGGCCACTTGGGTCGCTGAGCTTAGTCATCCAGCTACCTCGGTGCAAATTTTAGGACTAAAAATAATATTGTGAGGTGTGAGGTGTTCAGAATAGACTGAAAATGAGTGGAAATTATGGTTATTGAGGTTAATAATACTTTGGGATCAAAATGACCCCCAAATTCTATGATATAAGCTGTTTTTTAGGGTTTTTTGAAAAAAACACCCGAATCCAAAACACACCCGAATCCGACAAAAAAAATTCGGTGAGGTTTTGCCAAAACGCGTTCGAACCCAAAACACGGCCACGGAACCGAACCCAAAACCAAAACACAAAACCCGAAAAATTTCCGGTGCACATCTCTAGTTATTTTATTTCTGTGCAGGGTAAATACTGGCTGCTTTATTTTTACACTGCAATTTAGATTGCAGATTGAACACACCCCACCCAAATCTAACTCTTTCTGCACATGTTATATCTGCTTCCCCTGCAGTACACATGGTTTTGCCCAATTGCTATCAAAAAATCCTGCTGCGATCAACTTGGAATTAACCCCAACTATTCAAACAGGGTAGAGAAGAAGCAAAACTCTTTGTGGGTGCACTCTTTAAATGGATATACAATGATCAAGATGTATGATGAAAAAATTAATTTCTTAAAATGTAAACTTTTAATAAATACCATTAAAATAAAGGTATCCAGAATTAAAGACAAACAACATTCATCACAGGGCACACTGCGGCACTTTAAAAAAAATTTTTTTTGTAAATTCAGCCACATCGCATTTCCCATTATAAGTATGGGGAATGCGATATGGCTTACTAAAAAAAATTACAATTAAAGAGTTTGGAGCAGTTTTTCATGAAAACTGCTCCAAATACCCTTTAATACATTCAGGTGATACTAAAATAATGTGTAACGGGTGTGAAAACACCCTTTTTCACATTATTTTAGTAAAAATAATTTTAATAAATAGGCCCCATAGTCTTTTGGGATCTTCCTGTCATATTCCTCACTGGGTATCCATCCAGCCCAAAATCAATAGGGTATCCTTTCATTAGATCAGAGGTTCACTTCTACTTGCAGCCTAAAGTACTGGCTCAGGACAGGGACAGACTTGGGCTGTTATATAGTCCTGGCACTTAATAGAGCGCTTATGTTCGAAAAGGGGGCATGATCACAGCTCTAGGATGCGTGTCAGGAGTTACAGGGGCCTGGCCTTGCGTAACAACCCAGTATCTCGGTGGCCGAGCAGAGTGCTGGGAGCAGGGCTTAAAGTGGTCCTGGAAAGGTGGTGGAACTCATTTATCACGCCACCTCCCCCCCTCCCCACACACACACATTAAGCGGAGCCAGGGTCAGTGCTACTGTTTTCAGCAGCCCCCTGCAAACTGTAAATTAGTGCCCTACTTCCCATACTTTATAAAGGGACATTGATCTCGCAAAGAAGCAGCGTGGTCACGTAATAGTACCCCCAATTCAAATTACACCACACAGTAGCACAATATTATTCACATTACACCGCATGTAGTGCCCCTGATTCATATTACACCCCATAGTAATGCCCCTTATTTAGGTAATGTCACTTAGTAGAGCCCCTTATTAAATTTGTACTACACAATGGTGCCCTCAATACATGTTATGCCACACAGTAGTGCACATTATATACAATTCCCCAATAGTAGTGCCCCTTACACATAATGCCCAGACTAGTGCCGCCTATACACATATTGCCCACAGTATTACCCTTTATACACATATCTGCCTCTGTCAGCTCACCACCTGTGTCCCTCCAGCTGCTTCCCCACCTCTCTTGTTCCTCCAGCCCCCTCTCATCTTGTCTTCAAGATGCACAGAGCCTGCTCCTCTTCATGACTTCTCTTCACTTCAGCAGCGATGACAGCCTGACATAACATACGCCGTGCCGGAAAATTAAGCCACTTGGACCTGAGGGGATAATGAATGCTGTGTGTGTGAGTACCAGGAGGGGTGGGCTGTAAATGGAGGACCATGGAGCCACGAGGACCTGAGGAAGAAGGAGGTGACTGCAGCTCATCAGTAACAGCATGGCTTGCATCATCTATTGATGTAGGTGATGGGGCAGGTTTTTCTGTTGGAATTACTGTGCAGGGCAATGGAGATTGTGGAACTAGTTTCCCCTACAGTTCCACCTCGTTCCTCCCCACTTTAACCCCTGGCAGGGAGTCTGAGCTGCTCAGTCAGCCCCAGTCTCTCTGAGTGGCCAGGCCATTTCATCAGCCCATTGGCCCAACTGGCATTTGCCAGAAGTGCCAGATAAGCAGTCCAACCCTGGCTCGGGATGTGTGCTTGTGCAGTGCAATCAATTTTATATGCCAAACTTGAAGTTACACCATGCAAATGCATTTACATGGAACTGTAAATCACCTCCTACAGTGCTTCCCAAACTTTTCTCAATCACGGTGCCCTAGAGTATCAGAATATTTTTCACTGCACCCCCTAGGCCAAAAGTTTCAATACTGACAAGTTTAGAAAGAAATATTACATTAAGTAAATTGTGTTTATATGTCATTCGTAGGTTCAGTTGTGTAGTGAGGGACAGGATTTGCGTCTGTTTGTCTACATGTTTTATGATTGACAGCCATCAGCACTGGTTTTGCATTTTACATGGACCATAAATAATTTGAAAGGGTCCTGGACCACCAATCCAAGGCACCCCTGCAAGTGCCCCGAGGCACCCCACGGTGCCACAGCACACAGTTTGAGAACCACTGGTTTAAGGTATTGTGTGCACGATTTGCACTGTCTGTTAAAATGAGTTTCAGTTTCAGTATGTGCTATCCACTTACAGTATAAAGCATCCTATTATGTTTTCTTTGCTCTACTTCCTAAGGAATCACATGTTCAAATACAAATGCAATTAATTGCAGTCCCAAGCAGTGAGATATATATATTAAAAACAAATACATTTAAAAGATTGTTGCTTACCACATCAAAGTCTCAGGTGAGCTGCACAATATAGGCAGGGCCAGTTGTAGACCTTGTGGCACCCAGGGCGAACGTTTCCTGCCGCACCGCCCCCCATGCAAAATAGGGGCGTGGCTTCTTCATAGGGAAGGGGCATGGTCACAGTTATCTCTTTGTACTTGTGCCCCCCTGTAGCTGTACCCCCAGTAGATTTGCCCCCCAGTAGTTGTGCCCCCAGAAGCTGTGCCCCTGTAGCAGTGCCCCCAATAGTTGTGAGCCCAGTAGCTGTGCCCCCAGTAGTTGTGACCCCTGTAGCTGTGCCCCCAGTAGCTTTGCCCCCCAGTAGTTCTGCCCCCAGTTGCTGTACCCCCAGTTGCTGTACCCCTAGTAGATGTGCCCCTGTAGCTGTGCCCCCAGTAGTTGGGCCCCCTGTAATTCTGCCCCCAGCAGTTGTGACCCCTGTAGTTGTGACCCTTGTAGCTGTGCCAGTGCCCCCAGTAGCTGTGCCCCCTGTAGCTGTGCCCCTTGTAGCTGTGCCAGTGCCCCCAGTAGTTGTGCCCCCTATAGCTGTGCCAATGCCCCAGTAGTCATGCCCCCTGTAGCTGTGCCTGTTCCCCCTGTAGCTGTGCCAGTGCCCCCAGTAGTTGTGCCCCAGTAGCGCCGCACAGTGCACACACACACATTAAAAAATAACAACACACACAATAGTTACCGCTCCTGCTGCGCTGCCCTCTCCGTGCCCGGCCGCCGGCTCCTCTCTACAATGGGAGAGACGTCATGACTTCTCTCCCATAGTAGCACCGCACAGACACTAGGGGTCAATTATGATGACCTCTAGCGTCATTCAGCGACACCGGTTGCAGTGGGCGCCCACACAGCCCACGGTGCCTGCTGCATCCGGGGACAGGGGGGATTAGTATGCGGCTCTTGCCACGGCGGTGACTGCGCCCTTGGGGCAACGGCGCCCCTGTCAAAAAGCCTGCTTGCTCGTGGCAAGAGCCCCTACTGAATATAGGATCTCACAACGACAGTCAAAAAATGACCTGCATTCTCCACATATTCAAGAGGAAGAAAATCTTGCTTAATCTGACAGTATAGTCATAAGCCTTTTTTCCAAGGACGAATCAAACAAACGTCTATATACTGACAAAGGGCCTGATTCAGAAATGGATTCAGTACCACAGCTGCTGCATCTTTGTACACAGCGGCTGTGCCCACTGCCGGCTTCTGTAATCCGCTGCTGCATCTGAAGACGCAGCTTCGTTCCACCTTGCGTGAACATCATTTATCTGAGTAACCCTTAGGTTACTCAGGATCACCCATGTTTTTGGCTGACTGGAACGCTGACTGTACCCGCCCCTTCCACGCCCCCAAATGGGTGTAGCATGTCAATCGTGCTGCAGTTTAGGGGGCACTGTGACCATCATCACAGACATGTATAACAAATAGTAAACTTGTAGCAAAAATAAACATGTATCATACAGTATTCATATAAAGAACCTTGGAACAATATTGATTATCACCAGATTAAGGGCACAATCAATCAGCGTAGAACACTATATGAAGTAGCACTTATAATTGATTAAATATTGTAGCAGTCCATTCAACCGGTATCAAGGTAAATCCACAAAAAATAAAACATCACTTGCCTGAATGTGGCAAACATTGCCGAGTACCGACATGGGTTGTCATTCCGAGTTGATCGCTAGCTGCATTCATTCGCTGTGCAGCGATGAGGCAGAAAAAACGGCACTTCTGCACATGCGCAATGCGCATGCGCAACGTACTATTACAACGAACAATGTAGTTTCACATAGGGTCTAGCGAAGCTTTTCAGTCGCACTGCTGGCTGCAGAGTGATTGACATGAAGTGGGCGTTTCTGGGAGTGTTCAAAAAAACGCAGGCATGCCAGGAAAAATGCAGGCATGGCTGAGCGAACGCAGGGCGTGTTTGTGACGTCAAAACAGGAACTGAACAGTCTGAAGTCAGCGCAAGCGCTGAGTAGGTATTGAGCTACTCTAAAACTGCACAAAAAAACTTTTCCGCCACTCTGTGATCCTTTCGTTCGCACTTCTGCTAAGCTAAAATACACTCCCAGTGGGAGGCGGCATAGCGTTTGCACGGCTACTAAAAACTGCTAGCGAGCAAATAACTCGGAATGACCACCATGGAACAATGTATGGAGTGCCAGAACAGTGTTCTGACACAGGAGGGGATTTGTGTAGCACATAAATGTTACAGTAAATTAATACATAGATCTCAATGAAGATGATAATAATAATAACAATAACAATAATAATAAAATGAGACCTGACGATGACACTCCTCCCCTTCATCTCATTTTAATAAAGTCACTGTGATAATGTAAATAATCCCAGCTCTGCTAACCTAGTTGCACCCATGCATCCTCTCCACTGTACAAGGAACGTCCTCAGTCGGTCAACTCCACGTCACCAAGGTTCAAAATTCCGTTAGCACGTAATATCCTTTTTTGCTTTCATTTAAATTTAGAAGCATACTTGCCGACTCTCCTGGAATGGCCAAGAGGCTCCTAAAAATAAGGCGGGGCTCCCGGCCCCCTGTGGAAGTGTGCATGTCTCCCGGTGCCGCCTGCATCCCTCCACCCAGCCACTCACTTACTGAGTAAAGTGGGCGGACTGTGTGGCCAATGATGCAAATAATGCTGAATTGTGTCATCAAGCTCCCCCTGCTGCACAATGACGTTAATCTTGGCATTGTATAGTGGGAGCATGGCTATGATGATGCGGTCATGCAGCCACTCCCCCTCCCACAGCCTCTTAAGTAGCATCATGACACCTCCCACCCCCAATGCCAAGCCATGCCCCCCCACCCCACCCCAATCACCCACTATTGTGCTAACCTGGCTGCCAGAAAGATGACAACTATACTAGAAGCACTTCTCAATTGATTACCTTTAGTTTTCATTTCCAGGAATGATCTTGGAGGGGAGAGTTTTGTGATCACTGGGGTGGGGGGTGTAGCTGTGTCATTAGGACCCTCCCCCACATCATGTTGCAAATCATGACAACAAGACAAAGAGGTGGGGCTATGATTATGCAATCATGCACGCTGTCATGCCCCAACCCACCCGTTTCACTAGAATGTGAGCGGGATGTGGGAGTATGACCTACTGTCCCCAGAGTCCTAGGGTACTACCCATAATGCAGGATTCCCCCAGATGTTCCAGGAGAGTAGGTGAATATGAGGTACTTTTGGAAATAATGGTGGCCTCATGCCATTTGGATTGGTAAATGATGCCCAATGCCTGCAAAGTGCCATCGGAAGGAGCAGGTAAATGCCATTGGTATGTGAACATAGCACACCATTTACATTGCTACGGAGGGTTGCTTATGTGACTGGTGGTCAGACCGCCGGTCACAATACCGGTCCCTAAATCCCGACCATTCACAATACAGATGGTCGGCATGCCGACCAACAGAGACTATTCCCACTTGTGGGTGTCCACGACACCCATAGAGTGGGAATAGAACCTGTGGCAAGTGCAGCGAGCACGCAAGGGGCTTGTTGTGCTTGGATACCTGCGTTGGTATGCACGCATACCCAATCCCCCGAATGAAGTGTGCAAAGTGTCATTAGCGACCTGGGGTGGATGCAGAGGATGAGCTACTAGTCTGGGAGTCAGGGTGGACTTCACAAAATACAGAAGCAGTAGCCAAGCATGCTATAGTCTACAAAACATATACAAAAAAAGTAAATTTACTGCTCTTTTACTATACTAGTGTATCTGTGACATATTGGGGGTCATTCCGAGTTGTTCGCTCGTTAGCTGCTTTTGGCCCTCATTCCGAGTTGTTCGCTCGCAAGCTGCTTTTAGCAGCATTGCACACGCTAAGCCGCCGCCTACTGGGAGTGAATCTTAGCTTATCAAAATTGTGAACGAAAGATTCGCAATATTGCGAAAAGACTTCTCTGTGCAGTTTCTGAGTAGCTCCAGACTTACTCGGCATCTGCGATCAGTTCAGTGCTTGTCGTTCCTGGTTTGACGTCACAAACACACCCAGCGTTCGCCCAGACACTCCTCCGTTTCTCCAGCCACTCCCACGTTTTTCCCAGAAACGGTAGCGTTTTTTCAAACACTCCCATAAAACGGCCAGTTTCCGCCCAGAAACACCCACTTCCTGTCAATCACATTACGATCACCAGAACGAAGAAAAAACCTCGTAATGCCGTGAGTAAAATACCTAACTGCATAGCAAATTTACTTGGCGCAGTCGCAGTGCGAACATTGCGCATGCGCAATTAGCGGAAAATCGATGCGATGCGAAGAAAATTACCGAGCGAACAACTCGGAATGACCACCCTTGCGCATGCGCAATTAGCGGAAAATTGCTGCGATGCGAAGAAAATTACCGAGCGAACAACTCGGAATGACCACCTTTAGCAGCATTGCACACGCTAAGCCGCCGCCTACTGGGAGTGTATCTTAGCATAGCAGAATTGCGAACGAAAGCTTCGCTAATTTTCTCGTAATGATTACCCCACAGTTTCTGAGTAGCTCCAGACTTACTCAGTCATTGCGACCAGCTCAGTCCTTTTCGTTCCTGGTTTGACGTCACAAACACACCCAGCGTTCGCCCAGCCACTCCCCCGTTTCTCCAGCCACTCCTGCGTTTTGGAACTCGAACGCCTGCGTTTTTCCGCACACTCCCATAAAACGTCCAGTTTCCGCCCAGAAACATCCACTTCCTGTCAATCACACTACGATCACCACAGCAATGAAAAAGCTTTGTTATGCCGTGAGTAAAATACCTAACTTTTGTGTAAAATAACTAAGCGCATGCGCTCTACGACCATTGCGCATGCGCAGTTAGCGGATAATCGGCAACGAGCGAACAACTCGGAATGACCCCCATTATGTAGTTGTCCCGTTGGCAAATAAAGAAGCTCCCATTTTCTTGCTCTCATTTGTGCAAGTGGATCTTCCCTACAGATGCTTGATTACATTGACTGTTACATGGAAACACAGAATATGACGGCAGATACGATGCACTTGGCCCATCTAGTCTGCCCATCTGTTCATGGTCCTGTTTACTGTAATCCAATGGTTCTCAAACTTTTTTGAATCACGGCACCCTAGAGTATCATAATTTTTTTCACAGCACCCGTAGGCCAAAAGTTTCTTATTGAGAAATTTAAAAAGAAGTATTAAATTAAGTAAATTGCGTTTATATGTCCTCCATAGGGTCAATTGTGTGGTGATGGACAAGATTTGCTTCTGTTTGGCCACATATTTTATGACTGTCAGCCACCAGCACTGGTTTTACTTATTACTAGAGATGTGCACTTGAAATTTTTCGGGTTTTGTGTTTTGGTTTTGGGTTCGGTTCCGCGGCCGTGTTTTGGGTTCGACCGCGTTTTGGCAAGACCTCACCGAATTTTTTTTGTCGGATTCGGGTGTGTTTTGGATTCGGGTGTTTTTTTCAAAAAACACTAAAAAACAGCTTAAATCATAGAATTTGGGGGTCATTTTGATCCCAAAGTATTATTAACCTCAAAAACCATAATTTCCACTCATTTTCAGTCTATTCTGAATACCTCACACCACACAATATTATTTTTAGTCCTAAAATTTGCACCGAGGTCGCTGGATGACTAAGCTAAGCGACCCTAGTGGCCGACACAAACACCTGGCCCATCTAGGAGTGGCACTGCAGTGTCACGCAGGATGGCCCTTCCAAAAAACACTCCCCAAACAGCACATGACGCAAAGAAGAAAAAAAGAGGCGCAATGAGGTAGCTGTGTGAGTAAGATAAGCGACCCTAGTGGCCGACACAAACACCTGGCCCATCTAGGAGTGGCACTGCAGTGTCACGCAGGATGGCCCTTCCAAAAAACACTCCCCAAACAGCACATGACGCAAAGAAAAAAAGAGGCGCAATGAGGTAGCTGTGTGAGTAAGATAAGCGACCCTAGTGGCCGACACAAACACCTGGCCCATCTAGGAGTGGCACTGCAGTGTCACGCAGGATGGCCCTTCCAAAAAACACTCCCCAAACAGCACATGACGCAAAGAAAAAAAGAGGCGCAATGAGGTAGCTGTGTGAGTAAGATAAGCGACCCTAGTGGCCGACACAAACACCTGGCCCATCTAGGAGTGGCACTGCAGTGTCACGCAGGATGGCCCTTCCAAAAAACACTCCCCAAACAGCACATGACGCAAAGAAAAAAAGAGGCGCAATGAGGTAGCTGTGTGAGTAAGATAAGCGACCCTAGTGGCCGACACAAACACCTGGCCCATCTAGGAGTGGCACTGTAGTGTCACGCAGGATGGCCCTTCCAAAAAACACTCCCCAAACAGCACATGACGCAAAGAAAAAAAGAGGCGCAATGAGGTAGCTGTGTGAGTAAGATAAGCGACCCTAGTGGCCGACACAAACACCTGGCCCATCTAGGAGTGGCACTGCAGTGTCACGCAGGATGGCCCTTCCAAAAAACACTCCCCAAACAGCACATGACGCAAAGAAAAAAAGAGGCGCAATGAGGTAGCTGTGTGAGTAAGATAAGCGACCCTAGTGGCCGACACAAACACCTGGCCCATCTAGGAGTGGCACTGCAGTGTCACGCAGGATGGCCCTTCCAAAAAACACTCCCCAAACAGCACATGACGCAAAGAAAAAAAGAGGCGCAATGAGGTAGCTGTGTGAGTAAGATAAGCGACCCTAGTGGCCGACACAAACACCTGGCCCATCTAGGAGTGGCACTGCAGTGTCACGCAGGATGGCCCTTCCAAAAAACACTCCCCAAACAGCACATGACGCAAAGAAAAAAAGAGGCGCAATGAGGTAGCTGTGTGAGTAAGCTAAGCGACTCTAGTGGCCGACACAAACACCTGGCCCATCTAGGAGTGGCACTGCAGTGTCACGCAGGATGGCCCTTCCAAAAAACACTCCCCAAACAGCACATGACGCAAAGAAGAAAAAAAGAGGCGCAATGAGGTAGCTGTGTGAGTAAGATAAGCGACCCTAGTGGCCGACACAAACACCTGGCCCATCTAGGAGTGGCACTGCAGTGTCACGCAGGATGGCCCTTCCAAAAAACACTCCCCAAACAGCACATGACGCAAAGAAAAAAAGAGGCGCAATGAGGTAGCTGTGTGAGTAAGCTAAGCGACCCTAGTGGCCGACACAAACACCTGGCCCATCTAGGAGTGGCACTGCAGTGTCACGCAGGATGGCCCTTCCAAAAAACACTCCCCAAACAGCACATGACGCAAAGAAGAAAAAAAGAGGCGCAATGAGGTAGCTGTGTGAGTAAGATAAGCGACCCTAGTGGCCGACACACCTGGCCCATCTAGGAGTGGCACTGTAGTGTCACGCAGGATGGCCCTTCCAAAAAACACTCCCCAAACAGCACATGACGCAAAGAAAAAAAGAGGCGCAATGAGGTAGCTGTGTGAGTAAGCTAAGCGACCCTAGTGGCCGACACAAACACCTGGCCCATCTAGGAGTGTCACTGCAGTGTCACGCAGGATGGCCCTTCCAAAAAACACTCCCCAAACAGCACATGACGCAAAGAAGAAAAAAAGAGGCGCAATGAGGTAGCTGTGTGAGTAAGCTAAGCGACCCTAGTGGCCGACACAAACACCTGGCCCATCTAGGAGTGGCACTGCAGTGTCACGCAGGATGGCCCTTCCAAAAAACACTCCCCAAACAGCACATGACGCAAAGAAGAAAAAAAGAGGCGCAATGAGGTAGCTGTGTGAGTAAGCTAAGCGACCCTAGTGGCCGACACAAACACCTGGCCCATCTAGGAGTGGCACTGCAGTGTCACGCAGGATGGCCCTTCCAAAAAACACTCCCCAAACAGCACATGACGCAAATAAAAATGAAAGAAAAAAGAGGTGCAAGATGGAATTGTCCTTGGGCCCTCCCACCCACCCTTATGTTGTATAAACAGGACATGCACACTTTAACCAACCCATCATTTCAGTGACAGGGTCTGCCACACGACTGTGACTGAAATGACGGGTTGGTTTGGACCCCCACCGAAAAAGAAGCAATTAATCTCTCCTTGCACAAACTGGCTCTACAGAGGCAAGATGTCCACCTCATCATCATCCTCCGATATATCACTGTGTACATCCCGCTCCTCACAGATTATCAATTCGTCCCCACTGGAATCCACCATCTCAGCTCCCTGTGTACTTTGTGGAGGCAATTGCTGCTGGTCAATGTCTCCACGGAGGAATTGATTATAATTCATTTTAATGAACATCATCTTCTCCACATTTTCTGGAAGTAACCTCGTACGCCGATTGCTGACAAGGTGAGCGGCGGCACTAAACACTCTTTCGGAGTACACACTTGTGGGAGGGCAACTTAGGTAGAATAAAGCCAGTTTGTGCAAGGGCCTCCAAATTGCCTCTTTTTCCTGCCCGTATAAGTACGGACTGTCTGACGTGCCTACTTGGATGCGGTCACTCATATAATCCTCCACCATTCTTTCAATGGTGACAGAATCATATGCAGTGACAGTAGACGACATGTCCGTAATCGTTGTCAGGTCCTTCAGTCCGGACCAGATGTCAGCATCAGCAGTCGCTCCAGACTGCCCTGCATCACCGCCAGCGGGTGGGCTCGGAATTCTGAGCCTTTTCCTCGCACCCCCAGTTGCGGGAGAATGTGAAGGAGGAGATGTTGACAGGTCGCGTTCCGCTTGACTTGACAATTTTGTCACCAGCAGGTCTTTGAACCCCAGCAGACTTGTGTCTGCCGGAAAGAGAGATCCAAGGTAGGTTTTAAATCTAGGATCGAGCACGGTGGCCAAAATGTAGTGCTCTGATTTCAACAGATTGACCACCCGTGAATCCTTGTTAAGCAAATTATGGGCTCCATCCACAAGTCCCACATGCCTAGCGGAATCGCTCCCTTTTAGCTCCTCCTTCAATGCCTCCAGCTTCTTCTGCAAAAGCCTGATGAGGGGAATGACCTGACTCAGGCTGGCAGTGTCTGAACTGACTTCACGTGTGGCAAGTTCAAAAGGTTGCAGAACCTTGCACAACGTTGAAATCATTCTCCACTGCGCTTGAGACAGGTACATTCCACCTCCTATATCGTGCTCAATTGTATAGGCTTGAATGGCCTTTTGCTGCTCCTCCAACCTCTGAAGCATATATAGGGTTGAATTCCACCTCGTTACCACTTCTTGCTTCAGATGATGGCAGGGCAGGTTCAGGCGTTTTTGGTGGTGCTCCAGTCTTCTGTACGTGGTGCCTGTACGCCGAAAGTGTCCCGCAATTCTTCTGGCCACCGACAGCATCTCTTGCACGCCCCTGTCGTTTTTAAAAAATTCTGCACCACCAAATTCAAGGTATGTGCAAAACATGGGACGTGCTGGAATTTGCCCATATTTAATGCACACACAATATTGCTGGCGTTGTCCGATGCCACAAATCCACAGGAGAGTCCAATTGGGGTAAGCCATTCCGCGATGATTTTCCTCAGTTGCCGTAAGAGGTTTTCAGCTGTGTGCGTATTCTGGAAACCGGTGATACAAAGCGTAGCCTGCCTAGGAAAGAGTTGGCGTTTGCGAGATGCTGCTACTGGTGCCGCCGCTGCTGTTCTTGCGGCGGGAGTCCATACATCTACCCAGTGGGCTGTCACAGTCATATAGTCCTGACCCTGCCCTGCTCCACTTGTCCACATGTCCGTGGTTAAGTGGACATTGGGTACAACTGCATTTTTTAGGACACTGGTGAGTCTTTTTCTGACGTCCGTGTACATTCTCGGTATCGCCTGCCTAGAGAAGTGGAACCTAGATGGTATTTGGTAACGGGGGCACACTACCTCAAGAAATTGTCTAGTTCCCTGTGAACTAACGGCGGATACCGGACGCACGTCTAACACCAACATAGTTGTCAAGGCCTCAGTTATCCGCTTTGCAACAGGATGACTGCTGTGATATTTCATCTTCCTCGCAAAGGACTGTTGGACAGTCAATTGCTTGGTGGAAGTAGTAAAAGTGGGCTTACGACTTCCCCTCTGGGATGACCATCGTTACACGCAAGGATGCATCGGAGGAATCCCAGGCAGGAGAGGACTCGTCAGAATTGCCAGTGACATGGCCTGCAGGACTATTGGCATTCCTGGGGAAGGAGGAAATTGACACTGAGGGAGTTGGTGGGGTGGTTTGCGTGAGCTTGGTTACAAGAGGAAGGGATTTACTGGTCAGTGGACTGCTTCCGCTGTCGCCCAAAGTTTTTGAACTTGTCACTGACTTATTATGAATGCGCTGCAGGTGACGTATAAGGGAGGATGTTCCGAGGTGGTTAATGTCCTTACCCCTACTTATTACAGCTTGACAAAGGCAACACACGGCTTGACAAATGTTGTCCGCATTTCTGTTGAAATACTTCCACACCGAAGAGCTGATTTTTTTGGTATTTTCACCAGGCATGTCAACGGCCCTATTCCTCCCACGGACAACAGGTGTCTCCCCGGGTGCCTGACTTAAACAAACCACCTCACCATCAGAATCCTCCTTGTCAATTTCCTCCCCAGCGCCAGCAACACCCATATCCTCCTCATCCTGGTGTACTTCAACACTGACATCTTCAATCTGACTATCAGGAACTGGACTGCGGGTGCTCCTTCCAGCACTTGCAGGGGGCGTGCAAATGGTGGAAGGCGCATGCTCTTCACGTCCAGTGTTGGGAAGGTCAGGCATCGCAACCGACACAATTGGACTCTCCTTGTGGATTTGGGATTTCGAAGAACGCACAGTTCTTTGCGGTGCTT
This sequence comes from Pseudophryne corroboree, assembly GCF_028390025.1. NCBI lineage: Eukaryota > Metazoa > Chordata > Amphibia > Anura > Myobatrachidae > Pseudophryne > Pseudophryne corroboree. Next base: position 80,770,817 of record NC_086453.1, on the reverse strand, counting down.
TTGCCAGCTTGAGTCTTTTCATTTTTCTAGCGAGAGGCTGAGTGCTTCCATCCTCATGTGAAGCTGAACCACTAGCCATGAACATAGGCCAGGGCCTCAGCCGTTCCTTGCCACTCCGTGTGGTAAATGGCATATTGGCAAGTTTACGCTTCTCCTCCGACAATTTTATTTTAGATTTTGGAGTCCTTTTTTTACTGATATTTGGTGTTTTGGATTTTACATGCTCTGTACTATGACATTGGGCATCGGCCTTGGCAGACGACGTTGCTGGCATTTCATCGTCTCGGCCATGACTAGTGGCAGCAGCTTCAGCACGAGGTGGAAGTGGATCTTGATCTTTCCCTAATTTTGGAACCTCAACATTTTTGTTCTCCATATTTTAATAGGCACAACTAAAAGGCACCTCAGGTAAACAATGGAGATGGATGGATACTAGTATACTTATGGATGGACCAGCGACTGCCGACACAGAGGTAGCTACAGCCGTGGACTACCGTACTGTGTCTGCTGCTAATATAGACTGGATGATAATGAGATGAAATTAATATATATATATATATATAATATCACTAGTACTGCATCCGGGCAGGTATATATATTTATTATGTAATGACTGATGACGGACCTGCTGGACACTGTCAGCTCAGCAGCACCGCAGACTGCTACAGTAAGCTACTATAGTAGTATGTATCAAGAAGAAAGAAAAAAAAAAACCACGGGTAGGTGGTATACAATTATGGATGGACCAGCGACTGCCGACACAGAGGTAGCTACAGCCGTGGACTACCGTACTGTGTCTGCTGCTAATATAGACTGGATGATAATGAGATGAAATTAATATATATATATATAATATCACTAGTACTGCAGCCGGACAGGTATATATATTTATTATGTAATGACTGATGACGGACCTGCTGGACACTGTCAGCTCAGCAGCACCGCAGACTGCTACAGTAAGCTACTATAGTAGTATGTATCAAGAAGAAAGAAAAAAAAAAAAACCACGGGTAGGTGGTATACAATTATGGATGGACCAGCGACTGCCGACACAGAGGTAGCTACAGCCGTGGACTACCATACTGTGTCTGCTGCTAATATAGACTGGATGATAATGAGATGAAATTAATATATATATATATATATATATAATATCACTAGTACTGCAGCCGGACAGGTATATATATTTATTATGTAATGACTGATGACGGACCTGCTGGACACTGTCAGCTCAGCAGCACCGCAGACTGCTACAGTAAGCTAATATAGTAGTATGTATCAAGAAGAAAGAAAAAAAAAAAAACACGGGTAGGTGGTATACAATTATGGATGGACCAGCGACTGCCGACACAGAGGTAGCTACAGCCGTGGACTACCGTACTGTGTCTGCTGCTAATATAGACTGGATGATAATGAGATGAAATTAATATATATATATATATATATATATATAATATCACTAGTACTGCAGCCGGACAGGTATATATATTTATTATGTAATGACTGATGACGGACCTGCTGGACACTGTCAGCTCAGCAGCACCGCAGACTGCTACAGTAAGCTACTATAGTAGTATGTATCAAGAAGAAAGAAAAAAAAAACCACGGGTAGGTGGTATACAATTATGGATGGACCAGCGACTGCCGACACAGAGGTAGCTACAGCCATGGACTACCGTACTGTGTCTGCTGCTAATATAGACTGGATGATAATGAGATGAAATTAATATATATATATATAATATCACTAGTACTGCAGTCGGACAGGTATATATATTTATTATGTAATGACTGATGACGGACCTGCTGGACACTGTCAGCTCAGCAGCACCGCAGACTGCTACAGTAAGCTACTATAGTAGTATGTATCAAGAAGAAAGAAAAAAAAAAACCACGGGTAGGTGGTATACAATTATGGATGGACCAGCGACTGCCGACACAGAGGTAGCTACAGCCGTGGACTACCGTACTGTGTCTGCTGCTAATATAGACTGGATGATAATGAGATGAAATTAATATATATATATATATATATATATAATATCACTAGTACTGCAGCCGGACAGGTATATATATTTATTATGTAATGACTGATGACGGACCTGCTGGACACTGTCAGCTCAGCAGCACCGCAGACTGCTACAGTAAGCTACTATAGTAGTATGTATCAAGAAGAAAGAAAAGAAAAAAAAAACACGGGTAGGTGGTATACAATTATGGATGGACCAGCGACTGCCGACACAGAGGTAGCTACAGCCGTGGACTACCGTACTGTGTCTGCTGCTAATATAGACTGGATGATAATGAGATGAAATTAATATATATATATATATATATATATATATAATATCACTAGTACTGCAGCCGGACAGGTATATATATTTATTATGTAATGACTGATGACGGACCTGCTGGACACTGTCAGCTCAGCAGCACCGCAGACTGCTACAGTAAGCTACTATAGTAGTATGTATCAAGAAGAAAGAAAAAAACAAAAACCACGGGTAGGTGGTATACAATTATGGATGGACCAGCGACTGCCGACACAGAGGTAGCTACAGCCGTGGACTACCGTACTGTGTCTGCTGCTAATATAGACTGGATGATAATGAGATGAAATTAATATATATATATATAATATCACTAGTACTGCAGCCGGACAGGTATATATATTTATTATGTAATGACTGATGACGGACCTGCTGGACACTGTCAGCTCAGCAGCACCACAGACTGCTACAGTAAGCTACTATAGTAGTATGTATCAAGAAGAAAGAAAAAAAAAAAACCACGGGTAGGTGGTATACAATTATGGATGGACCAGCGACTGCCGACACAGAGGTAGCTACAGCCGTGGACTACCGTACTGTGTCTGCTGCTAATATAGACTGGATGATAATGAGATGAAATTAATATATATATATATATAATATCACTAGTACTGCAGCCGGGCAGGTATATATATTTATTATGTAATGACTGATGACGGACCTGCTGGACACTGTCAGCTCAGCAGCACCGCAGACTGCTACAGTAAGCTACTATAGTAGTATGTATCAAGAAGAAAGAAAGAAAAAAAACCACGGGTAGGTGGTATACAATTATGGATGGACCAGCGACTGCCGACACAGAGGTAGCTACAGCCGTGGACTACCGTACTGTGTCTGCTGCTAATATAGACTGGATGATAATGAGATGAAATTAATATATATATATATAATATCACTAGTACTGCAGCCGGGCAGGTATATATATTTATTATGTAATGACTGATGACGGACCTGCTCGACACTGTCAGCTCAGCAGCACCGCAGACTGCTACAGTAAGCTACTATAGTAGTATGTATCAAGAAGAAAGAAAAAAAAAACACGGGTAGGTGGTATACAATTATATATATATTATATACAATTATATATATATATATATATATATATATATATATTAAACTGGTGGTGATTAATTAAACTGGTGGTCAGGTCACTGGTCACACTATCAGCAACTTGCAAGTAGTACTCCTAAGCAGACAATCACAATATATACTGGTGGTCAGTGTGGTCACAATGGCAGTGTGGCACTCTGGCAGCAAAAGTGTGCACTGTACGTTAAAATATGTACTCCTGCTCTCAGACTCTAACTGCTCCCCACTGTCTCCCCCACAAGTCAGATATACAGTCACACTATCACTTCAGCAAGTAGTAGTACTTCTCCTAATGCTCCCCAAAATTACTAAAGTAAATACTGTGTCTCTCTCTACTCTAGTCTCACTCTCTTCTCTATAAACGGAGAGGACGCCAGCCACGTCCTCTCCCTATCAATCTCAATGCACGTGTGAAAATGGCGGCGACGCACGGCTCCTTATATAGAATCCGAGTCTCGCGATAGAATCCGAGCCTCGCGAGAATCCGACAGCGGGATGATGACGTTCGGGCGCGCTCGGGTTAACCGAGCAAGGCGGGAAGATCCGAGTCGCTCGGACCCGTGTAAAAAAACCTGAAGTTCGGGCGGGTTCGGATTCCGAGGAACCGAACCCGCTCATCTCTACTTATTACATTGACCATAAATAATTTGAATTGGTCCTGGACCACCAACCCGAGGCACCCCAGCAAGTGTCTCGCGTCACCCCAGGGTGCCACGGCACACAGTTTGAGAACTACTGCTGTAAATGGGTGGTCTTCAGTATGCCGACTGTCGGGATCCCGGCGCACAGTATACCGGCACCGGAAACCCGACAGCCGACACTTTTTCTCCATCGTGGGGGTCCACGACCCCCGCGCGCCCACCGTACCAGCAGTGTGGCGAGCGCAGTGAGCCCTCAAGGGGCTCATTTGCGCTCGCCACGCTGTCAGTATGCCGGCGGTCGGGCTCCAGGCGCCGGTATGCTGGTCGCCGGGAGCCCGGCCGCCGGCATACCATACTACACCCCTGTAAACTGCATCAGACAATATTAAGGGGTCTGTTTATCATAGGGAGAAGACCCTTACATTCAGCAATGGTCTAATCCAGGCATGTCCAAACTGCAGCCCTCCAACTGTTGTGAAACTACATATCCCAGCATGCCCTGACACAGTTTTTCTGTCAGTGAATGCTAAAGCTTTGTCAGGGCATGCTGGTATGTGTCGTTTCTAAACAGCTGGAGGGCCGCAGTTTGGACATGCCTGGTCTAATCACTATCGCCATACAGGAAAAATGGCTTCATTTTCTTAAATAATCTTGTTCCATTTAAACTTATATTATTTGGGGTTTTTTTTGTTCTATTCTTACATGATATGTACAGTATTTGTTAGGTAAAATTTCTATCGTACATTTTTGGAGACTCAGCACTGGAAGCTTGAGACAAATCTTCCAGCGCACTGCGCATTTATAAGCCCGATCACACTTAGGACCCCAGCTGGCTGGTAAAAGTATACATCAATGAGTAACTTTACCATTTCAGTATTGCCAGGGGGCTGAAAGTTGCCCCAGTGATCTTTTAATAATAAATAGCAGCGATAGATGATTTTTTTTCTTGCTGCAATATGCAGTGATAGAATATCTTTTCTTCTAGATAAAATAATAGACCTCTAACTTACACAAATACAAGGCATGTAAACTGTATAATCCAAACTGACAGTTACTCAGGCTTTGAACACTTGACCTTATCTCTCTGGTTGTACAATTATTCAAGAAACATTTGAAATTCTGTGAATGTCACTACAGAAATTAGTATCAATTACACAGGGTATAGTTTTAGAGTCATTTTCTTACCTAGAAAGATATTTTATGGTACTGTCCTCTTAACGTTCGTGTAAGGTCTGCAATATGCAGCAGTCTGCCGGAACATTGAACCTAATTTTTGCCACATAGAAAAGTTCCACCTACAGAATTTCCTCTCTTGCAGATACTTCTCCAAATTAACCACTTACTGCAAATGAAACTGAAATGAGAGTATGAGAGCTGCTGTGCATGCGAGTTAATTACAGTCATATAATATATAAAATATGCAACCGGCACTCCTTAGTTAAATTTGCACAGGTGCTGTCTCATCCGCATTTGCTAGCACTGTGACCATTGTAGAGATTAAAAAAAAATGTGCAAACTGTTCATTGTTTAACCTGATGTTTAAGGTCACAATGGCCCTGATACAGAGATGGGTGCAAAACCTATGGGGGTAATTCCAAGTTGATCGCAGCAGGAAATTTTTTTAGCAGTTGGGCAAAACCATGTGCACTGCAGGGGAGGCAGATATAACATGTGCAGAGAGAGTTAGATTTGGGTGGGTTATTTTATTTCTGTGCAGGGTAAATACTGGCTGCTTTATTTTTACACTGCAAATTAGATTGCAGATTGAACACACCCCACCCAAATCTAACTCTCTCTGCACATGTTATATCTGCCTCCCCTGCAGTGCACATGGGCCCTCATTCCGAGTTGTTCGCTCGGTAAAAATCTTCGCATCGCAGCGACTTTCCGCTTAATACGCATGCGCAATGTCCGCACTGCGACTGCGCCAAGTAAATTTGCTATGCAGTTAGGATTTTTACTCACGGCTTTTTCATCGTTCTGGCGATCGTAATGTGATTGACAGGAAATGGGTGTTACTGGGCGGAAACAGGCCGTTTTATGGGCGTGTGGGAAAAAACGCTACCGTTTCCGGAAAAAACGCAGGAGTGGCTGGAGAAACGGGGGAGTGTCTGGGCGAACGCTGGGTGTGTTTGTGACGTCAAACCAGGAACGACAAGCACTGAATTGACCGCAGATGCCGAGTAAGTCTGGAGCTACTCAGAAACTGCTACGAGGTGTGTAATCGCAATATTGCGAATACATCGTTCGCAATTTTAAGATGCTAAGATTCACTCCCAGTAGGCGGCGGCTTAGCATGAGCAAATCTGCTTAAATTCACTTGCGAGCGAACAACTCGGAATGAGGGCCATGGTTCTGCCCAATTGCTAACACAATTCCTGCTGCGATCAACTTGGAATTACCCCCTATGTTTGCACAGTTGAGTGATTTTTTTTTTTTTACTGTGCATGTGTCAGAGTCACATTGCACACACTGGCCCTCATTCCAAGTTGTTCGCTCGTTAGCTGCTTTTAGCAGCATTGCACACGCTAAGCCGCCGCCTACTGGGAGTGAATCTTAGCATAGCAGAATTGCGAACGCAAGATTAGCAGAATTGCGAATAGAAATTTCTTTGCAGTTTCTGAGTAGCTCGAGACTTACTCTGCCACTGTGATCAGTTCAGTCAGTTTCGTTCCTGGTTTGACGTCACAAACACACCCAGCGTTCACCCAGATACTCCCCCGTTTCTTCAGACACTCCCAGAAAGTAGAAACGCAAGCGTTTTTTCGCACACACCCATAAAACGGCCAGTTTCCGCCCAGAAACACCCACTTCCTGTCAATCACACTCCGATCACCAGAACAATGAAATTTCTTCGTTAGGCCGTGAGTAAAAAACCAAACTCTTTTGCAAATTTACTTGGCGCAGACGCACTGCGAACGTTGCGCATGCGCAGTTTGCGACTAAACGCTCCGTTGCGAAAAAATCTTACGAGCGAACAACTCGGAATGGGGGCCACTGTGTAGAGTTTGGAATCAATTAATTTACATGCTGTTTCAGCAAATAGGCCTGTCTGAGGCTAGTCATTTTTTTTTTTTTTGCCTGTTTACTGGCAGTTGTATGACTGTTTTCAAAACCACTGCTTCATAAAGCAGTACCGTTGTCGAAAAGAGCTGAGACTTTTGCAAATAAATTGAAAGAATACAATACAGCAGTGGACATGTAGCAGCAGCGTATATCGTCACTGGAATGACTGATGAGACAGGACACTACCACTGGTCTGATGCAGCACAACACAACAACACTGTAAGGGACTTGTGGTTGTTGTTATTATTATTATACGGCAGCAGTGGACATATAGCAGCAGCGTATATCGTCACTGGAATGACTGATGAGACAGGACACTACCACTGGTCTGATGCAGCACAAGAGGTTGTTGTTATAATTATTATACTGCAGCAGTGGACATATAGCAGCAGCGTATATCGTCACTGGAATGACTGATGAGACAAGACACTACCACTGGTCTGATGCAGCACAACACAACAATACTGTAAGGGACCATGCCATGGTCTACTTCTCCACTGGCTCACTTCTCCACTTTTATCACTGCTTAGTACATGTCCCCCTAAACCTTTAATCATTGCCAAAGGTGTCTGCACTACTGGTTTCTCCATGTTATTCTTGTGCACATCTGAGAAATGGGGAACATGCTGGATGCATGGAAGGGAAAGAGTAACTTTTTGTTTTATATGTAATTTTTTGAGAACCCTGGGTGAGGTGTTTTTGCCACATTGATATATCCCGTGAATTGTACAGTATGTGTTGATAGTGAATGCAAGCAGAGGGCTAATGGTATGAACTTATACCCCTTGTAATAAATGTGTTATTGTATGGTGGTCACCTCTTCCCTGTGGGTATACCCTGGCCAGAACCAGGCATGGTTCCAGCTAGTGGTAAGTATTAGAAGTAGCTCATGTAATCATAAGTTTTAATATACTTGAGTTTCCTATGCATAGTGTCACAGGGTCAGGTACTTTCTTCAGAGGTAGATGGCAGCATGCGACAGCTATAATATCACACAAGTCAGTTGGTTTGGTGCAACTTGCCTTAGCCAGTTTTTTTGTGTAGTAAGACAAAAATAAACATAAAAATAAAATACCTTGCTGCCCGGCGCTAACAATACACAGGATAATCCTCACAATAAAAAAAGGCACCAGGCACAGCCCATTGATTTTCACAGCAGATTTATCTCTCACAGAGACTCCCTAGTCTCTCCTTTACCTAATATTTATCTCCTCTTTCACACAATCATACAGCTGAAAGCCCTAATTAGCCTATTGTGAGGCTAACAGCCCAAAGACCCAAACTGGGCCTAAATTAATGGATACCCGCCCTCTTTTCTCACATCCAACCCCACGACCCTTATCCAGTTCTTACCAAAAGCATAAAGTTCTCAGCAGTGCCATCAAATTATTCCTAGGGTTTTAAAACCCATAGGTAAGAACAGAGCTGTAACTAGACTTTTTGGTGCCCTGTGCCAGAAAGAGAATTGGCACCCTACCCATTTTTTCCAATAGGGACATAATGTACATGCCTTGTGGGGAAGGGGCAGGAGAAAAATGATCCCAGAGAAGGTCCATGCTATGATGCCCCTTCACATAGTTTGTTATATATATATATATATATATATATATATATATATATACACATACATACATACATACAAGTGGGGCAAAAAAGTATTTGGACAGCCACCGATTGTGCAAGTTGACTCCCTTAAGGGGGGTACTGATGGGAGAGATGTGTGCTGAGCGATCTTAACACAGACCACTCAGCACACATCTCTCCCCCCGCTCAGCACAGCGCGATGTGCTGAGCGAGGGGGACGGACGGACGGGGGGCCACTCAATTCACACAACGGTGAAGTGAGCGACCCGCTAGATTGAGCCTGCTAGCACCGGCGATAGCAATCTCTCCATGTGTACCCTCCTTAAAAAAGATGAGTGAGGTCTGTAATTTCCATCATAGGTACACTTCAACTGTGAGAGACAGAATCTGAAAAAACAAAAAACAGGAAATCACATTGTATGATTTTTAAACAATTTATTTGTATATTCTTGCGGAAAATAAATATTTGCACAATCAAAAAGTTTAACTCAATACTTTGCAATATAACCTTGTTTGGCATTACAGAGGTCAAACGTTTCCTGTAGTTCTTGACCAAGTTTGCACACACTGTAGCAGGTATTTTGGCCCACTCTTCCATGCAGATCTTCTCTAGATCTTTCATGTTTTGGGGCTGTTGCCGGGAAACACAGACTTTCAACTCCCTCCACAGATTTTCTATTGGGTTGAGGTCTGGAGACTGGCTAGGCCACTCCAGGACCTTGAAATGCTTCTTACGGAGCCACTCCTTAGTTGCTCGGGCGGTGTGTTTGGGGTCATTGTCATGCTGGAAGACCCAGCCACGTTCCATCTTCAATGCTCTTGCTGAGGGAAGGAGGTTTTTGCCCAGAATCTCACGATACATGGCCCCATTCATCCTCTCCTTAATACGGATCAGTCGTCCTGTACCCTTTGCAGAAAACCAGCCCCAAAGCATGATGTTTCCACCCCCATGCTTCACAGTGGGTATGGTGTTCTTGGGATACCATTCATCATTCTTCTCCATCCAAACACGGCGAGTGGAGTTTATACCAAAAAGTTCGATTTTGCTCTCATCTGACCACAATACATTCACCCAATCCTCCTCTGGATCATCCAGATGGTTACTGTCAAACTTTAGATGGGCCTGGACATGTGCTGGCTTAAGCAGAGGGACCTTTCAGGCGCTGTAGGATTTCAATCCATGACGACGTAGTGTGTTACTAATGGTAACCTTTGTGACTGTGGTCCCAGCTCTCATGAGGTCATTGACCACGTCCCCCTGTGTAGTTCGGGCCCGATTCCTCACCGTTCTCAAGATCATTGATACCCCACGAGGTGAGATCTTGCATGGAGCCCCAGGTTGAGGGAGATTGTCAGTGTCTTGTATTTCTTCCATTTTTTAATAATTGCACCAACAGTTGATCACTTCTCACCAAGTTGATTGTCTATTGTTGAGTAGCTCATCCCAGCCTTGTGCAGCTCTACAATTTTGTCCCTGGTGTCCTTAAACAGCTCTCTGGTCTTGGCCATGGTGGAGAGATAACAGTCTGACTGTTTGAGGGTGTGGACAGGTGTCTTTTATACAGATAACCAGATCAAACAGGTGCCATTAATTCAGGTCACGAGTGGAGGATAGAAGAGCTTCTTAAAGAAGAAGTAACAGGTCTGTGAGAGCCAGGTATCTTGCTTCTTGCTAGGTGTCCAAATATTTATTTTTCACAAAAATATACAAGTAAATTGTTTCAAAATCATACAATGTGATTTCCTAGTTTTTTGTTTTTTTCAGATTCTGTCTCTCACAGTTGAAGTGTACCTATGATGGAAATTACAGACCTCTCTCATCTTTTAAGTGGGTCAACTTGCACAATTGGTGGCTGTAAAAATAATTTTTTGCCCCACTATATATATGTCACACATCGGGGATCGCGGCTGCCGCGCTTGCCCCTGCGTGTTCGCTGGCTCTCCTGGCGGCTCCGGCCTCCGGTGGGTTCCGGGTCCCGGCGTCTGGCTGGCGCTGCCCCGGTGGTCCTCCGGAGCGTGGGCGCCGCCATTTCGCCCGACATCCACGTAGGTGTTGAGCGGGTGACGTCACTTGCTCCCCTCTCCGCCAATCAGGGTGAAGCGGGAAGTTCAAAAGCGGATGCCGGTCTGTGTCCGGCGCCTGAGTATCATCTCTCTACTGTAACGAACGCCAGTGCTCCTGGCAGCAGCGTGTTTTCCTGTGGCTATACTCCAGCGCCTCCTGCATCCAAGGTGTCTTCCTGCAAGCATAGTCCCCAGTGTTCACAGTATTCAGCATGTCTTATGGGTTGAACAAACTTTAGTCTTTTTAGTATTCAGCACCACTCACAAGTCCTTCATGCTTCAGCATCGCCCCCCAACCTTGTCACATCGATTTCTTCAGCATCGCTGACAAGTCCTTCATTCTTCTGTGTGCTTCAGCATTGCTCCCAAACCTTGTCACATCGATTTCTTCAGCATCGCTCACAAGTCCTTCATTCTTCTGTGTGCTTCAGCATCGCCCCCAAACCTTGTCACATCGATTTCTTCAGCATCGCTCACAAGTCCTTCATTCTTCTATGTGCTTCAGCATCGCTCCCAAACCGTGTCACATCGATTTCTTCAGCATCGCTCACAAGTCCTTCATTCTTCTATGTGCTTCAGCATCGCTCCCAAACCGTGTCACATCGATTTCTTCAGCATCGCTCACAAGTCCTTCATTCTTCTGTGTGCTTTAGCATCGCTCCCAAACCTTGTCACATCGATTTCTTCAGCATCGCTCACAAGTCCTTCATTCTTCTGTGTGCTTCAGCATCGCTCCCAAACCTTGTCACATCGATTTCTTCAGCATCGCTCACAAGTCCTACATTCTTCTGTGTGCTTCAGCATCACTCCCAAACCTTTGTCACACTGAGTTCTTCAGCATTATACACGAATTATAGTTGCTAAGTAGTTCTGCATGAGGAAGACCTACATCCGTCCGTCCCTACTCCAAACTAGCTGCAGTTCCTCTTCCCGACCATCGGAAGAACCCCCGAGTTCTCAACTACTTCAAACCAGGTCAGTGACAGTATACTCAGGCCTAATGGACCCGGGGGATCGCAACGCAGAGTCAAGCGCTTTTCAAAATTTGGCCTCCCGAGTTCAGAGTCAGGAGACGGCACAGGGTCAAGTGATGCAGTATCTTCAGGAATTATCTGGTCGTCTGGATCAAATTCAAGCTACTTTGGCTTCTGTAGTTCCGGCTCCTGCTCCGGTATCTGCTCCAGTAGTTGCCTCCAGTAATGTTCAATCCTCAGCTGTAATCAGGCCGCATCTTCAGCTTCCTACTCCCTCCCGCTACAATGGGAATCCTAAAAATTGCTGCGGATTCTAAATCAGTGTGAGGTGCACTTTGAACTTCTCTCAGACAATTTTCCCACGGATCGGTCTTCAGTGGCTTATATCATCTCCTTGCTCGAAGGCGCAGCATTGGATTGGGTGTCTCCACTGTGGGAACGGTTGGATCCGTTGGTCTCTAAGTACACTAACTTCATTGCGTCCTTCCGGAGAATTTTTGATGAGCCCGGCAGGGCTTCAAGTTCGACAAGGCTCCCGCTCCGTGTGACAGTACGTTGTTCAATTCCAGACCATTGCCTTGGAATTACTTTGGAACAACGATGCTCTCAGGGCCGCCTTTTGGAACGGGGTCTCTGATCGCCTGAAGGATGAGCTGGTCACTAGGGATTTGCCGGATCCACTGGTAGAATTGATCTTGCTCTGTGTCAAGGTGGACCTTCGCATGCAGGAACGTTTAGGAGAACGCTGTCGGTCGGATCGGTCAAGGTTTGGGCTCCTCCTCCTAGGCCAGTGGCATTACCAACTCCGGATGAACCTATGCAAATTAACCGGTCCCGACTGTCTCCGGAGGAACGACAACGCAGACGTGAGGGTAAACTCTGCCTTTATTGTGGAGCCGCAGATCATTTCATCAAATTTTGTAAATCTCGCCCGGGAAACGGGCAAGCCTAGCTTGTTCCGGAGGAGTCAAGTTGGGAGTCACGTCCAAATCTTCTCCAATTGTGGATGGTCACTCTCTGTGTCTCTGCTCTCCGAGCTGACTTCCAAGCCCCGGTATGCCCTGTTAGACTCTGGGGCTGCAGGAAACTTTATTTCTCGTTCTTGTGCTCAGAGTTTGGGTTTGAAATTGCAGTCTGTCAAACGACCAATTATGTTGACTGCCATTAACGGTACCAAAATATCCAGTGGTCTTATTACAAGTCACACGGAGTCAATCAAGTTGCAAGTCGGGGCCTTACATCAAGAGTTTTTAGAATTTCTAGTGATTCCGGAAATGCCACATGATATCGTCCTTGGCTTGCCCTGGCTCAAAACCCATAATCCTCAAATTGATTGGAAATCATCTCAAATAATATCTTGGAGTTCCTACTGTCACTCTAATTGTCTCACATCTGTTATTCCACTCCGTGCATCTTCCGGATCAGATGAGGACCTCATTCCAGAGGCCTATCGTGAGTTCACGGATGTGTTCTCTGAGCAGGCGGCCGACCGGTTACCTCCCCATAGACCGTGGGACTGTCCCATTGAGCTTATTCCTGGGAAGATGCCACCCCGAGGACGCACGTATCCCCTGTCTTTACCCGAGACCCAGGCAATGTCAGATTATATTAAATCAAATCTTCAAAAAGGGTTCATTCGCCCCTCTACCTCCCCGGCTGGAGCAGGTTTCTTATTTGTGAAAAAAAAAGATGGGGGTCTAAGACCATGCATAGATTACCGTGGATTGAATGATATCACTATCAAGAATAGATACCCCTTGCCTCTCATCACTGAACTATTCGATAAAGTACGTGGAGCCCGCATCTTTACAAAGCTTGACTTGAGAGGTGCCTATAATCTTATTCGCATCCGACAGGGAGACGAATGGAAAACCGCCTTTAATACCAGGGACGGGCATTACGAATATCTGGTAATGCCGTTCGGGCTCAGTAATCCTCCTGCTGTGTTCCAAGGATTTGTAAACAAAATCTTTCGTGATCTGTTATACCAAAGTGTAGTAGTGTACCTGGATGACATTCTGATATTTTCCAAGAATCTTGCGGAGCACAGGATACAGGTTAAGGAGGTTCTACGCCGACTACGTAGAAATCATCTCTATGGCAAGATTTCCAAATGTACCTTTGAGGTTCCTTCAATTCCATTTCTCGGTTACATCATCTCGGGCATGGAGCTTCGTATGGATCCGGAGAAACTCACAGCCATCCGGGACTGGACTCGGCCTCTCTCCTTGAAAGCAGTACAAAGATGCCTGGGCATTGCTAACTACTATAGGAAGTTCATTAAGGGATTTTCCACCATAGTTGCTCCCATTACTGCATTGACCAAAAAGGGTTTCGATCCAAGTCTATGGTCCCCCGAAGCTATAGAAGCGTTTGCCCAGCTGAGTTCTTCAGCATTATACACGAATTATAGTTGCTAAGTAGTTCTGCATGAGGAAGACCTACATCCGTCCGTCCCTACTCCGAACCAGCTGCAGTTCCTCTTACCGACCATCGGAAGAACCCCCGAGTTCTCAACTACTTCAAACCAGGTCAGTGACAGTATACTCAGGCCTAATGGACCCGGGGGATCGCAACGCAGAGTCAAGCGCTTTTCAAAATTTGGCCTCCCGAGTTCAGAGTCAGGAGACGGCACAGGGTCAAGTGATGCAGTATCTTCAGGAATTATCTGGTCGTTTGGATCAAATTCAAGCTACTTTGGCTTCTGTAGTTCCGGCTCCTGCTCCGGTATCTGCTCCAGTAGTTGCCTCCAGTAATGTTCAATCCTCAGCTGTAATCAGGCCGCGTCTTCAGCTTCCTACTCCCTCCCGCTACAATGGGAATCCTAAAAATTGCTGCGGTTTTCTAAATCAGTGTGAGGTGCACTTTGAACTTGTCTCACACAATTTGCTAACTACTATAGGAAGTTCATTAAGGGATTTTCCACCGTAGTTGCTCCCATTACTGCATTGACCAAAAAGGGTTCCGATCCAAGTCTATGGTCCCCCGAAGCTATAGAAGCATTTGCCCAGCTGAAATTAGCTTTCATGTCTGCCCCGGTACTCCAACAGCCAAATTTCAAGGAACCGTTCTTCCTGGAAGTCGATGCTTCTTTGGTTGGGGTTGGGGCCATCCTTTCTCAGTATTCTTCTGATGGGAAATTGCAACCATGCGGATTCCACTTTCGAAAATTTTCTCCTGCGGAACGGAATTACACAATAGGAGATCAAGAGCTTTTGGCAATTAAATCTGCCTTGGAGGAATGGAGATATTTATTGGAAGGTGCTAAACATCTAATTACTATCTACACCGATCACAAGAATTTACTATACATCAAAACCGCCCAATGTCTGAATCCCCGTCAGGCCAGATGGGCGCTCTTCTTTACTCGGTTTTCATTTGTTATTATGTACCGGGCTGGGCCCCTCAATGCTAAAGCTGACGCCCTGTTTCGTTCTTTGTCTGCCTCGGATGAAGAGAATTCTTTAGGGAAAAGTTTAATTCTCAGTCCAGTCTCCATTTCCGCAGCTCCAACATCCTTAGATCCTTCTCCTGGGAGAATGTCCGTGCTGGTTGAGTTCCGACCAAGATTGCTTCAATGGGCCCATGTTTCCAAGTTCTCCGGTCACCCGGGTGCTCAAAAGATGGTCGAATTCCTACGAAGATCTTATTGGTGGGTCACTACGAGGAGAGGTACACAGGACTATGTTAATTCTTGTCCACAATGTACCCAACACAAGATTCCTCGTTTGCATCCAGTCGGGTTGCTTCGTACTTTGTCCATTCCTGGTAAACTCTGGACCCATATTTCCATGGACTTCATCACCGACTTGCCCCTTTCCAAGGGTTGTAATACCAATTGGGTAATTGTGGATCGTTTCTCAAAGATGGCACATTTTGTTCCGTTGACAGGTCTTCCAACGGCTCCCAAGTTGGCCCTACTATTCATCCGAGAACACTTTCGTTTGCACGGGTTACCGCAGAAATAGTCTCTGACCAGGGAGTACAGTTCACTGCAAGATTCTGGAGGGCTCTCTACTCAGCCTTACAAATAAAACTCAAGTTCTTGTCAGCTTACCATCCCCAAACCAATGGACAAACCGAACGAGTCAATCAGAATTTAGAGACTTTTCTCAGTATTTATCTCTCTCCCTCACAAGACAACTGGGTGGAACTTTTACCCTGGTCCGAGTTTGCCCATAATCATCTGTATCACTCTTCCTCTGGCGAGTCTCCATTTTTCATCAACTATGGATTCCATCCACGAATTCCAGAGTTACCACTTCTTCCTCCCGAGGATGTTCCTGCAGTTGCTTCCACCCTACAACACTTCAGTCAAGTCTGGAGTAAGGTTCATACTAACCTCAAGAAGATCTCTGTTCAATACAAATTCTTTGCGGACAAGAAACGATGGGCAGCTCCTCAATACAAGGTCAGTGACAGGGTATGGCTTTCCACCCGTAATCTCCGTCTCAGGGTACCCACTATGAAATTTGCTCCGAGGTTCATCGGTCCTTATCCAGTCTTGCAAGTCCTAAATCCTGTAGTTTGCAAATTGGATTTGCCTCCACACCTTCGGATACCAAATTCCTTCCATGTTTCTCTCCTGCGACCTTTCATCCTAAATCGTTTTCATTCAGAGACCCCTAGTCCAGTCTCGGTAGAGGCCGAGGTTGGAACAGAATTTGAGATCAAAACGATTCTTGACTCTCGTTACTATCACAAGAATCTTCAATATTTAGTAGAGTGGAAAGGCTATGGTCCTGAAGAAAGGAGTTGGGTAAAAGCTTCTGAAGTCATTGCTCCTCGACTAGTTCGGATCATCCACTCCAAGCATCCAACAAAGCCAGGAAAGTGTCTGGGGGCCACTCCTGGAGGAGGGGGTACTGTCACACATCGGGGATCGCGGCCGCCGCGCTTGCCCCTGCGTGTTTGCTGGCCCTCCGGTGGGTTCTGGGTCCCGGCGTCTGGCTGGCGCTGCCGCGGCGGTCCTCCGGAGCGTGGGCGCCGCCATTTCGCCCGGCATCCACGTAGGTGTTGAGCGGGTGACGTCACTTGCTCCCCTCTCCACCAATCAGGGTGAAGCAGGAAGTTCAAAAGCGGACGCCGGTCTGTGTCCGTTGCCTGAGTTTCGTCTCTCTACTGTAACGAACGCCAGTGTTCCTGGCAGCAGCGTGTTTTCCTGTGGCTATACTCCAGCACCTCCTGCATCCAAGGTGTCTTCCTGCAAGCATAGTCCCCAGTGTTCACAGTATTCAGCATGTATTATGGGTTGAACAAACTTTAGTCTTTTTAGTATTTAGCATCACTCACAAGTCCTTCATTCTTCTGTGTGCTTCAGCATCGCTCCCAAACCTTGTCACATCAATTTCTTCAGCATCGCTCACAAGTCCTACATTCTTCTGTGTGCTTCAGCATCACTCCGAAACCTTTGTCACACGAGTTCTTCAGCATTATACACGAATTATAGTTGCTAAGTAGTTCTGTATGAGGAAGACCTACATCCGTCCGTCCCTACTCCGACCCGGCTGCAGTTCCTCTTCCCGACCATCGGAAGAACCCCCGAGTTCTCAACTACTTCAAACCAGGTCAGTGACAATATATATATATATATACAAATAAAATATATATATATATATATATATATATATATATATATATATAGTTTCCAAGAAAGAGGACGGCACTCACAGGATTTTGTATATAGCGTTTGTAATCCACAAAAGTATCAAAGCATTATCAACGTTTCGGTGATGCAGCACCGTCTTCAGGATATATGACCATAAACAAATGTGACCAAGACAAGTAAAGAGAGCCACTTACCACACTTATATGCAGACTAAATCACAAGAAAACACCCTCACCTGTGCAGGATCCCCGCCCGTCCGCCGGAGCAGCACAGCGCACCGCAATGACGTCACCCATCGGTGCGCCAGAGTGACGCGACTTTGCTGCCACGGCAACAGGACGCTGTGAGCACCCGTTGCCCGTCAGCCGGAGCAGCAGAGCGCACCGCAATGACGTCACCAGTTGGTGCGCCAGAGTGACGCGACTTCGCTGCCACGGCAACAGGACGCTGTCAACCCCTGTGGCCGGGACACCATGTATCACAGCCCGGGGAAGACAGACACTCCTTCCTAACACGGCAAGACAGGGGTGGGGTCCCTAAGGAATGAAAACATGAGGAGACTACATGTAATGGAAGTACATGTAGGGAGAAGTGAACAACCAGTGGCTCAACATTTTGCCGACAGAAATCACAGTCTGGCCAGTCTGAAATACATGATCATCGACCACCTCCCTGAATTAAAACGTGGGGGTGATAGGAATCAGAAATTATTGGTCATGGAAGCCCGATGGATAGTCCACTTGGACACTGTGGCTCCCCGTGGGCTGAATGAGAAGATATGTTGGAATAGTTTGTGCTAACCATTGGCTGACCAGCCTTTTGTTTGTTACTTTACGTATTATTCATGTCCTATACTTGTAAGCTCTACTGATCACCCACCAGCCTATTTTGCACGCAGTGTGCTGCACATTGCGTTTTTAACCTCTCCCTACATGTACTTCCATTACATGTAGTCTCCTCATGTTTTCATTCCTTAGGGACCCCACCCCTGTCTTGCCGTGTTAGGAAGGAGTGTCTGTCTTCCCCGGGCTGTGATACATGGTGTCCCGGCCACAGGGGTTGACAGCGTCCTGTTGCCGTGGCAGCGAAGTCGCGTCACTCTGGCGCACCAACTGGTGACGTCATTGCGGTGCACTCTGCTGCTCCGGCTGACGGGCAACGGGTGCTCACAGCGTCCTGTTGCCGTGGCAGCAAAGTCGCGTCACTCTGGCGCACCGATGGGTGACGTCATTGCGGTGCGCTGTGCTGCTCCGGCGGACGGGCGGGGATCCTGCACAGGTGAGGGTGTTTTCTTGTGATTTAGTCTGCATATAAGTGTGGTAAGTGGCTCTCTTTACTTGTCTTGGTCACATTTGTTTATGGTCATATATCCTGAAGACGGTGCTGCGTCACCGAAACGTCGATAATGCTTTGATACTTTTGTGGATTACAAACGCTATATACAAAATCCTGTGAGTGCCGTCCTCTTTCTTGGAAACTATCATCACGTGGAGTCGTGTTTGGACTTGGGGCACCGAGGTATTTATTTTTATTTTTTGAGTGCCGATCTGCTGGAGGTTATATATATATATATATATATATATATATATATACACACACACACACACATACACAGTACTGTGCATAAGTTTGGTGTGGTAAAAAGATATTAAAGTGAATGAACAGAAGTTAAATCTAAATCTACACTGTAAAATTAGGTATTTACTTAAATAGTGTAAGACCTTGCTGCACGTTTGTTTGTTCACTGCATAGCACCTTAAAAAAATGTTCTGAATGGTGTTGAAACATTGGTGTACCTAAAATGCCTTTACACATTTAATCCACTTACTTTTTTTTAAAAACCACTAAAAGCCGCCTGGTTCCTAGTGCATGGAGGGGAACCTGCTAGACTCGACCCAGAAAACCTTTGGATATATATATATATATATATATATATATATAGAAACATAGAAACATAGAATTTGATGCCAGATAAGAACCACTTGGCCCTTCTGGTCTGCCCCATTTTTTATCCTTTAGGCAATCTCAACCCTTTTTTAATCTTAATTTTTTGTAAGGATATTCATATGCCTGTCCCAAGCATGTTTAAATTGCTCTACAGTCTTAGCCTCTACCACCTCTGATGGGAGGCTATTCCACTTATCCACTACCCTTTCTGTGAAGTAATTTTTCCTTATATTTCCCCTGAACCTCCCCCCCTCCAGTCTCAGTGTATGTCCCTGAGTTCTAATATTTCTCTTCCTTTGAAGAATGTTTCCCTCCTGAACTTTGTTAAGACCCTTGATATATTTGAAAGTTTCTATCATGTCACCCCCCTTTCCCTTCTCTTTCCCTTTCCCTTCTATATATATCAGATATATGGCCCTGGCCTTGAAAGAGGTGGATTTTCATAAGTTAAACATCAGCAGTATTTATAAATATATACAGTATATACTACTTCCTCTTGCAGGATGCAAAGTCCTGCAAAAAAAGATCATCCAGCAACAGGGGGTGATCCTTAAGTGATTCGGGGGCAGTCGATCCTGCATCTGTCCCTACAGAGTCACTGACCATGCAAGGAGGGGGAAAGATGCCTAGCCCCAGGACTGGGATGCTGCTGTCATCACTGACTGGACACGAGACACACACTGGCCATAGAGACTGCCAGAAAGACTGCACCTAGCAGCTCATAACTGGCTATATGGGGGAGGGCAGTAGGGGGGAGTAGAACAACCAAGACAGCATTGGGACACTGGTTTGGAGAGGGAAAGGCAATGCTCAATCGCAGCCACACCATAAACTGTACTGATAGGCTAGCCAGAGTAAAATACCTCTTAGCATGGGCTGCACAGCCCATCTATAAAGCCCGGCTGGCAAGTAGGGGCTAAGAAAGGTTTTGAACCAACATGCAAGTGCTGAGCCTGGAAGCTTCTGAAAAGTCAGCTTCTAGAATCTGCCATCAGAATTCTCAGACATGGTCACATTAGATGCAGCCATGTTAGGGAAAACCCAGCCAGGAAAGATCACATCTGATGGTTAAGATCTGATTATCTGGAATGATGCTATCACTTTATTTAAAGTACATAGTGTTTTTCATTGATTCCTATTCTGTAAATATCACTAATTACAAAGCACCGTGAGTTTATATATACAGTATATATACATACCTCCCAACATGACCCTCTCCAGGAGGGACACAATGCTCTGCTTCTGGAGTTTTTTCTTACTTTATGAATGCTGCCACCTGTGTTGAACTAGTTAATGGATAAGAAAGGTGTTTCAGCACAGGTGATGGCAATCATAAATTAAGAGGAAAGTCCAGGAGCAGAGCATTCTGTCCCTCCTGGAGAGGGTCATGTTGGGAGGTATATATATAAAAGTGTCCACATACACCTTTCATTTTTCCATAAACTCAGAGATTTAGCCATGCCTTGTTTTATTCTTTATTTGATTATTTAATACATTACTGTATACATACTATATTGTGGCAGAAATATAAAAAAAAAAAATGAATCCATCCACATACCTCCCAACATGACCCTCTCCAGGAGGGACACAATGCTCTGCTTCTGGACTTTTCTCTTAATGTATGATTGCCGGCACCTGTGTTGAACAGGTTAATGAATAAGAAAGGTGTCTCACCACAGGTGATGACAATCAAAAATAAAGAGGGAAATCCAGAAGCAGAGCATTCTGTCCCTCCTGGAGAGGGTCATGTTGGGAGGTATGCATCCACTCGCTACTCATGGAAAAGCAGCTTGGCCTAGCTAGCCATGCTATGCATGACATGCCAAATTGAGCAAAATGGGAAAGTTTTAAGTGGACAAATCTGTATATATAGTATCTATATCTACATACTGTATACTGTGTATATGTATATATATATATATATATATATATTGTGGAAGGTACAGCATATTTCCACATGGAGTTAATGTGGCATAACAGGATTTCCCAGGTTTAGTAGAGCAGCAGCAGCAGAACTGAAGGGTCCAGTCCAGGTTTTGCCTCAATCAGTTGTCAGCCAGAAGCTAGGCTAATTAATAAGCAGCACCTGTAATCTGCTTTTAAGTATGTGTTCAGTTAACAGTAACATTGCTCCTGATGGCATAGTGCCAAAGTGATAGGTGGGAGTGTGGGGTTATGTTAGGAGCCATTTGGAACATGCACTGTTTGTGATTACCAGTACTTGGACTGTTATCTGCTGTGGTGAGAACTGCCTTTAAACCTGACCTGTAAATCCAGCACATGAAGCTGTATCCTGCCTGATATGTAAATAAAAGCGTGTTGGACTTTTATATATATACTAGGTGCTTCATCGCGCCCTACGGGCGCTCTTCACACCGTCGCAAGGGGCTACGCTCCCTTAACCCTTGCATGCCTTTCTGGGGTTCAATATTTGTATTATATGGAGTATTACCTGCATTCCTTTGTTAGTGGTTAAATATTGCACAATGAAAGGGCGTGCGATGGTGAAGGAGGCGACGGCGTGAACAGCACCTGCAGGGCACGATGTACAGAATGTAGCGGGTGCAGGGGGGTACTGCGGATGGGGGAGGGTGTCTGTAGATGCTGCGGGTGGAGGGGGGCGGAAGCAGGGGGGGGCCCGGATGGGGAAGGGTCGGGAGGTTCTGCGGATGGGGGAGGGGCAGAGGAGTGGGGGCTGCAGATGGGGGAGGGGTCCAGAGGCACTGTAGGTGGGGGAGGGGCAGGGGTGTCATGGGTGGGAGAGGGGCAGGTGCAGGGATGTTGCAGATGGGTGAAGGGTTCCGTAGGTGCTGTGGGATGGGAAGACGGGGGTGGGGTAGGGGGTCCGGAGGCGCCGTGGGGAGGGGCAGGTACGGGTGGTGCGGCGGATGGGGAAGGGGGTCCGGAGGCGCTGCAGGTGGTGGAGGGGCAGGTGCGGGGGTGCCATGGGTGGGGGAGGAGTAAGTGAGGGGGGGACCGTGGATGGAGGAGGGTGTCTGCAGATGCTGCGGGTGGAGGGGGGCAGGTGTGGGGGGAGACATATATGGGGGATGGATGGTGGATGGGGTCTGGAGGTGCTGTGGGTGGTGGAGGGGCGGAGGAGTGGGAGCTGCGGGTGGTGTAGGGGGTCTAGAGGCACAGCGTGTGGGGGAGGGGGAGGTGCGGAGGTGTGGTGCATTGGGGAGGGGTCTGGAGGCGCTGCGGGTACTGTACCTGCCAAAAAGGTAGTTGGAGGGTATGCAGTAACAGGGCCAGGATAGGGGTGACAGGGTCAGTACAGGGGTGACGGGGCCAGGACATGGGTGACGGGGTCAGAACAGGGGTGACGGGGCTAGGACAGGGGTGACGGGGCCAGGACAGGGGCGACGGGGCCAGGACAGAAATGACAGGGACAGAATAGGGGTGACAGGGCCAGGGTAGGGGCGGCAGGACCAGGACAGGGGTGACAGGGCCAGTATAGGGTTGACAGGGCAAGCACAGGGGTGACAGGGCCAGGATAGGGGTAACAGGGCCAGCATAAGGGTGAAAGGGCCGGGATAAGGGTGACAGGGCAAGGCCAGGGGTGACAGGGACATGACAGAACACAGGGCATGGGAGAGATTGGTCTTAGGGACAGGACAGTGGTGACAGACAGATGTGTCTTACCGGAGTCACTGCTGCTGGCTGCTGCTGTTCCATCCAACCTGTTGGGATCTGCTGCTGGTGGAGACCTGGCATGGCTGACTCTCTCAGGTTGGAGTCCTGCTTCCTCTGCCCGTCAGCATCCCTCCCTCCTCAGTCACACACCGGAGACCTCGCGCAGCTGCCAGGCTCTGTGCTAAGGGGAGACTGGGAGTGACTGGTTAGTCCCCAGGAGACGCTGCGGCTGGAGGGAGGAGGGGGTCGAGCCTGCAAGCAGCGTGTACTTCTGCAGTGCTACCCGCCGGCTAAAGTGTGTGAAGGAGCTGGGCGCACCTCACTGCGGGCGGCAGCGCTGCAGCTAGTGGTGGGGTTGCCGGGGCTGGAGATAACAGAGGCGGTACGGAACCTGCACAGCGGCAGGTGCCCCACAAAACTGCAGCTAAGAAGTGTGGAGTGTGCCAGAAAGTGACGCTCCTCCGCGCCAGAGAGCCCCTGCTGAGTATGCTGATGTGTGGGGTCAAGCACACAGTGAGCCGGTGCCCATCTGTCTGTACGGCATACCCCCTCACACACCCCCATACCTCCCAACTGTCCCGATTTTCACGGGACAGTCCCATTTTTTGGGTCTGTCCCGCTGTCCCACCCGCGGGCCGTAGTGTCCCGCGGTGGGGATGGGGGCAGTTGGGAAGCTCCTGTACTCGCTGTTCTGCTTAGCAGAGCAGTGGTGAATAAATGCTGTGCGCATGCGCACAGCGTCTATTTAGTGGAGACAGAGGGAGAGGGGGCATCAGGGGGTACGGATTAAGGGGGGTCCGGCAGCAGAGCCGGATTAAGGGGGGTACGTACGGTGGGCCCCACAGTTTTAGGCCCCCCCCGGCTGGAGTAGCTCTGTCCCAGCTCTGAAGTTCCCCCATCCTGCCAGCAACAGCAGCAGCATTGTGCTACAGTCAGCACACGCTGCTGCGTGTTGGCAGGTCTGTGGTGTTGCTGGGAGGCAGCAGCCTCCCTGCTTTCTTCTGCCTGTGCGGGTGTGTAGCAGCTGGATTTACCCCTAGCTGAGGGGCCAAAATTCCATAAATAAATAAAAAAATCCCGGAATTTGCATAAGGGGCGTGGCCAGATGGGGCGCGATTAGGCCATGCCCCAAACCAACAGCAGGCACAGCAATGAGATAGGGCTCCCCTGTCTCAAGTGCCCTGGGCCCCCCGAAATCATAATCCGCCTTTGGAGGCATGCCAGCAGCTCACAGAGCGCTGGGCATGCCCCCTCACTGACGAAAACGGGGGCCCTCCCATGAAGCCACGCCCCTTTTTCGTTGGGAACGCCCCCTTTTCACCGCACGTGTGTCCCTCCTTCTGCCTGAAGAAAGCTGTGAGGTATACACCCCTGCCTGTGCCATGCCCATGCCATCTGCTTCTGCTCCTAGTCTCCTATAGATTTGCCCAGATCTGTGACTCATTTGACTAACTCCGCCCAGTGTAGTGACTCCGCCCAGCGATAGCAAATGAGTCACAAAGTCACAGATCTGGGCTATTATATAGGAGATATATATAACAAATAAAGTGTACAGGAGCACCTACTAGTGTCTGGCACATTCTATTTTGTAGAGTCACCCTGTGAATTATGTGAACATAGTGGTAATAGATGCAACAACTTAGCTTGTAACAAGCGCCTTCAGGCTGATGATTCTTAGATGCAGAAACATGTAAATTAAGGAGAAATAAACATAGTGTGTACTGTTTTTAAACTGTTTTCATAGAAGCTCATAATTAGGAACACTTCTGGTCCCAAATGGACATAAGAGCATGCTGAATAAAAAAATATACAGTTTTAATATACACAATCCACTCGCAAATGCAGGTAACAAACGTACAAGATTGAAATATAGAAATGGCTTATCTGTCCGCTATGGGAAGTCCTTAGCATAGATTAGACCAAGACACCTCTCATGACTATTTAAAACTTGTATATGAGCAGTATTCCCCAAGGGTGCACCTGGAAAAAAACACTACTTTGAAATCCTGATCTTGTCTTTTATGTTGACTGCAGTTACCACAGACAGACAGAAACTGTAGATATCCAATCAGGATGTGCTGTGGTAGATGACACAAAAAATGTTTTTTCTTCCCCACACTCAGCACTGTTGGCAGAACGAAAAGCTTTAACAAAAGCATTCAAACTACCTGAGGGAAAGACGGTAAATATATAAATAAAAAACAGATATGCATTTGGTGTCATGCATGATTTTGGTGAGCTGTGGAAACAGAGATTTCCTGACAGTAACAGGCAGTCTCATTGCACATGCAGAGGCAGTTAAAGATTTGCTGGATACTATGCAACTACCTTCACAAATAGAAGTAATTAAATGTCAAGTACAGTATGTATCACTGGGCATGATAAAATACTAAAGGCAACCATAGTGCAGATGCTGCTGCAAAGTCAGTTGCCCAAAAGGAGGTTACATAAAAAAAAATGCACGATTACTGATATATGCATACCAAGTGAGCAAACATTGATCAATATGCAAATGGTTTGTGATTCCCAGGAAAGCACTTAGTGGGAAAATAGAAAGTTTGCTCAAAGAATTCGATGGCCAAATAGGCCTGAAAATAAATAAGTGTCCTGGTTTTTTAAAAGAAGGAAGCCTGGGGCAGGGAATGGGAGAAAGGGGGAGGGGTGGGGGAGGGAGTGGATAGAACAGGTAGCATAGCAGCATCCTGTAGGAAAAAGGGGAGGAGAGTTACCTGGGAGGTACAAAAGACCAGGAATGCCAGGCAGGCTCCCTCTTTCATGCTGAACAAGGATCCAAGAAGGCACCACCCTCACAGCTCCTGGAATCAAGGAAAGAATAAGTACATTTTAATTATTAATCCTCCCCGCGCTCACCCTCTCCTGAACTGCAGGTATAACCACACTGCAGGCGCATTCCGCAATCCACATTCAAATACCCTCCATACACTGTTTTAGCACAAGTAGATCCAAACCCTTCCACAAACGCTGTATAACAGCCAGCGACCACCCCGCAGCATGCCCAGGCCCAAGAGGTATGCCCCCCCCCCCCCCTCGGCGTCTCATCCAAACAGACGCGATCACGGCCACGCCAGCGCGCGGCACTGCACAACTGCAAGGGCCCCGGCCAGGGACGGCGGGACCACCGCCCGCTTCACCCCTCCATACGTGGCTAGCACGCGGCGGGCCCGAAGCGGGCTCCGGCGCACCAGCTCACAGCCCGTCGCAGGGCACGCCCCCCCCTTCCGGCGCCGAGCGATCGCGTCACGCTCGGCGCCGCCCAACAACAGCAGCAGCCGCACATCCCGGCTCCGGCGGGACAGGCCCCACCACCGGAGCCCGCACTTACACCCCCCGCGACGCTGCACATGAGCGGCACGTACCCACCCATGCTGGTACGTGCTCAGCAACAGCAGCAGCAGCATATCACGGCTCCGGCGGGACAGGCCCCACCGCCGGAGCCCGGGCATACACCCCCCGCGACGCTGCACATGAGCCACCCGTACCCACCAATGTTGGTCCGGGGCACCCTCACACCGCACGCACAAGCAGAACAAGCTGCATGCAGCCAGCCGCAATACACGGCGGCGCAGCAGCTAGGGTGGGGGCAGCAGCCCACAGCGCTCCCCCCCCCCTTGGTGGCAGGCAGGGCTCCACCTCCCCCTGACCCATTACTCACAATGGGCGAGCTACTGGCCCACCACTGCCCAACCCCCCTGGTACCCACCCCCGGCGCAACCCGCAGCAGCAAGCCAATACATACACCCGGTAGGAGCACACCACAGCCCAACCCCCCACCAGCCATACGGGCTAACCCTCCCCTTATAGAGCGGCCCGCAGCAGCAGCAGGGTCAGACAATGGGTGCAGGGGTCAGCGGTAGTTCGTGGTCAGGAGACCGCGAACAGAACAGGGGGGCACAGGCCCTACAGCCGCTTGAAGGGCAACAGCAGCGGCACCCGGCGGAGCAGCCTCAGCCGCAACCAGCGGATACGTTACACATGTCCTCTGTGAGATTACAGGTTCCAGCCTCCATAGAGGGTAGACAACCGGCAGCCGGGTCATCATCGGATCAAGTCGCGGCGCGCGCGCTGCGCGACGAGGGACAGAACGGAGCGGCAGAGAAGGTCAGCCAGACACCCTCGCCTTCAGGAACAGGTGAGCAAAAGTCTTCTTCAAGCAGTAGCGACTCATACACTGACTCTAGCGACTCATCTAGCTCCGCCGAAAGGCGGCGACAGTTCAGAAAATATTTTAAACGCAAAAGGAGTAGCAAGAAGCGCAGCAAGGAAGCGGGGAAGAGGGGGGACGCGGGGCCAGATTCGCAAGAGAGCATGGTGCACTGCGCCAATACAGCGATATTGAAGGGGATTAGGCCAAAGGTAAAGGATGGTATACGTAAGGGGAAGTTCGCCGGACGTCTTCGCAATGACTGAGGAAGCGAAACGCAGTCTAGATGCGGCTAAGGCAGCGGGCACAAGGGAGGAGGAGGCGCGGAGAGATTACGCGCATTGGACGGAGGGTATGTATGTTTTCGCGGCATGCTACATTGAATCGAGGCCGGCCGAGGCATTGAACATCCTCCGTTACATGCACATGATACATAGCATGTACATGACGGCCAGAGCATGGGTTTGGAGGCAATATGACGAGAAATTTAGAAAAAAGCAGGAAGGGTTGAAGGTTATTAGCTTTGGGGTGAAAGACGTAGAAGTTTGGCTGGAAGTCACAAATCAGGCGGCGCAAGCAGCAGAGCGCAGGCAGCCCTTTCTGCCAAAAGCAGGTGGTAGCCCCGCGGCAAAAGGAAAATGCTATGCGTTTAATTTCGCTCTATGCAGCAGGGGAGCGGGTTGCCGTTACAAACACACATGCATGCGCTGCAACGCAAATCACCCAGCCAAAGACTGCGGTCGCGCCCAAGGCAAAGGGGGGATGAGCAAGGCGCCCTCCCCAATAAATACTGAACCGCTAGAGCGTTGGCTAGGCCGCTACCCGCTAAGAGGGGAGGCGGCCTTTTTGGAAAAGGGGTTCATGGAGGGTTTCAAGTTGCTACTAGAGAGGCCAGTGTCAGCAGTAGCTAAGAGGAATTTAAAGTCAGCAAGAGATTTCCCGGAGGTGGTCAGGGCCAAAATAGACGGGGAAATTCAGTTGGGGCGCATGGCTGGCCCATTCCCCTCGCCGCCCCTAGAAGGGCTGTGCGTCTCACTGTTAGGGGTCGTCCCTAAGAAGGAGGCAGGGAAGTTCCGGTTGATTCAGCACCTATCTTTTCCAGAAGGCGAATCAATAAACGATGCCCTAGACCCCCAGGCTTGTAGCGTCTCATACCAATCGTTCGAGCAGGCGCTAGCGATGGTACAGGGATGCGGAGAAGGGGCGTTGCTAGCGAAAGTGGATATCGAGTCCACATTTCGCCTGCTACCACTCCACCCAAATTCCTTCAAGTACATGGGTTTTAAACTAGGGGAGCAATACTACATAGACAAATGCTTGCCAATGGGTTGCTCTATTTCCTGCGCTTTCTTCGAGCGGTTCAGCTCATTCCTAGAATGCTGCGTAAGGGCAGGGACAGGCGCGAAGGGGGTAACACATTACCTAGACGACTTCCTGCTAATGGGCCCTAAGGGCAGCCAGGAGTGCAAGGAGCTATTATTCTCGACACAGGCTCTTTTCAGACAGCTAGGGGTCCCGATAGCAGCAGAGAAGACTGAGGGGCCCACACCAAGGCTAACGTTTCTGGGCATAGAGATCGACACGGAACTTGGCCTGTGCCGGCTACCGGTCGAGAAGATAGAAAAGCTGAAGGGCAGGCTACAGGAATGCGCAGGGGCGAGAAAAGTCACTCTTAAACAGATGCAGTCACTGTTAGGATTGTTGAATTTTGCATGCAGGCTCATTCCCATGGGCAAAGTGTTTTGTCGCAGGTTAGAGAAGGCGACCTGCGGGGTCAAAAAAGCGAGATATAACATACGCATATCAAGCGAGCTGAGGCAGGACATGCAGGTATGGTTGGAATTCCTAAAGGGCTTCAATGGGGTCCGGATATGGCTGCCCGAGCCGATACATAGCACAGGGCTACAATTGTACACCGACGCCTCTGGGGCAGTCGGCTTTGGGGCTTACTTGGGAGGGGAATGGTGTGCACAGCCCTGGCCGGAGGCATGGCGAGCGGCCGGGTGGACAAAAATTATGTTGCTGCTGGAGCTCTTCCCGATAATAGTGGCGGTGGAGTTATGGGCAGACAGGTTGGCGAACAAAAGCATAGTGTTTTGGTGCGATAACTTAGGGGTGGTACAGGCAATTAGCAACCAGAAAGCGGAATCACCACAAGCGCTCAGGCTACTGAGGCACCTAGTGCTGCGCTGCTTGCAAAAGAACATAGACTTCATAGCGCGCCACGTCCCGGGGGTGGAAAATTAGATTGCGGATGCGCTTTCCAGGTTCCAGTGGGGTAGATTCAGGACGCTCGCGCCACAAGCCAGGGCAGAGGGTTTACACTGTCCTGATTATATCTGGCAGATTATCAAGCCGGGCTAGCAAGGCTAGCACGAAAGGCAGTGGCACCGCGGACGCTGAGGACGTACGAGGCGGCTTTCAGCGAATGGCAGGCGTTCAGGATAGGAAAAGGAGAGGCGGGTAAGAACGCTCGCGAGGAACTGTTGGAGTACGTGTGGCAGGGGTATAGCGAGGGGAGATCTAAGGCGGCAATGTCCGCAACATTGGCAGGGATTGCATACGTCTCAAAGCTTAGAGGGGAGGAGGACCCTACAAAGTCATTTTTGTTGGCAAAAGCCCTAAAAGGGTGGGCAAGAGAGCAAGCAACGCCAGGCGACGTACGCAGGCCCATAGGCCACCCCATGCTTAAGAGCTTAATAGAAGTGGTCAGTCACATCGCAGCGGACGAGTACGAAACAGGGCTATTCCGCCTGGCTTTTTCCCTCGCCTTCTTTGGAGCCTTCAAGGTAGGGGAGCTGGTAGCGAGCTCCAAGAGTTCAAAGGATTCTGGCCTATTGTCAGGCAACGTAGCGGTGGAAAAGGATAGGGTGCTCTGCAAAATACACAAGTCAAAAACAGATCAGTTAGGCCGGGGGCGCTGGGTAGCTATAGGCAGACAGGAAGAGGAAAGCACATGCGCAGTGACACTAGCAAGTGATTACGAGCGGAAACGCCCGCAGGGGCCCTGGCCGCAGTGGCTAGTGCATGATAGCGGATCCCCCCTGACAAAATTTCAGTTCCAAAGCATATTCAAGAAAGGCCTGTGGGCTTTGCAGCTTCCCGTGGGGCAGTACGGTACCCATTCCTTTAGGATAGGAGCGGCAACTTGTGCGGAGGCCGAGGGGTTGTCAGCAGGCGAGATTAAAAAGTTGGGCAGGTGGAAATCAGGAGCGTACAAGGTTTACTTGCGCGCAGAAAAACAAGACTAGGAGGCAGGCGCGCGGCGGCTTTCGCGAAACCCAAGGCCTTAAGCTGCCCGCCATAACTGGGGGAATGAAGGACTTTCCAATTTTGCCCTCAAACAAAAAGAGGTTTTGTGGTTTTCACCTTCATATGGGTCGCGCGAAAGTTCGCACCATAGGTCCGCATAGAACAGGGGGTAACGATTATGTGTAATGCTACTTTTCAGGAGGGCAAAAGAAGGACTGGAGAGTCTGGATGGTCGGCCACTCGTATATTTACTGGGCCAGCAGACACAAATCAGCAGGGAACCTAGCACAAAAGTGGGGGGCGAAGGTGGAATGGATAGGCATCAGAGGTTTGAGGTGGAACGGGCGGCGGGACCTGTTGTTAAAAAACGAGCCACAGGGAATACCAGAGAGGGTGGTCATACACCTAGGGGGCAACGATCTGGGAAAAAGCAAGGGGAGAGAGCTGATTATGGCAATCCAAGCCGACGTACAATGGCTGAAGGGCCGGTGGCCTGGTACAGGGATCACATGGTCGAATATAGTCCCAAGGGCACAGGGGGGCCCGGGGCTAGAAAGGGTCAGAAGGAAGGTGAACAAGGCCGTAGCCCGTCTCTTAACGGGAGAAGGCGATACGATCGCCAGGCACCCGTTGTTGAGGTACGGAGAGGAAGGGCTGTTTAGGCAAGATGGAGTACACCTGACAGAGAGCGGTTTAGCTTTATTCTTGGGTGACATAGCAGAAAGCGTCAGTGGGAGGCCGGTGGTAGCAGCGGGTGGCGGGCCTGGGTTCTAGGAACCTGGCTATGGCGGCAAGCAGTGCTCCTCGGCAGTCTGTAGTAGCGCAACGTCGGTTGGCCGGCACTTCCCCCAGATACTCGGCGAGTTTGTCGTGGCCTCAAGGGCCGACACGGTCGTCATCTTAAGGGTGGACCGGTGCTATGGCAATGGTGGGAAGTGGTACCGCTCAGCTAACTTGCGCAAGGGCGGGACTTAGGTTCCGCCCCGTTGTTTAATTTAAGAGAAATTAATATGTAGGCTGTAGCCGGGGGTACGCACTGCTTTCTCGCCACCCACTTATAGAGTACCAATTCTAATTCGATCAATAAATTTGGCTGTGACCTTTTAAATCGCAATTCAGTTGTCTGAGTGATTATTGGGGTGAAAAGGGGGTAGGGGGTGAGGGGCGAGAGCGTTAATAAAATCAATGGATGGCTTAAGACAGTGAAGGCATGTAGCGTAGTCTTGAAGATAAGCCAGGCTCTCCCAAATCCTTCCTTCCAGCACTTGCACAGATGTACCATAGACTGACCCATGACCATGTTAAGTCTTATTTCGATATACTGGTATGCACTTGGCTTTGAGGCAGTTGTAAT
Source organism: Pseudophryne corroboree (assembly GCF_028390025.1). Taxonomy (NCBI): domain Eukaryota; kingdom Metazoa; phylum Chordata; class Amphibia; order Anura; family Myobatrachidae; genus Pseudophryne; species Pseudophryne corroboree. Next base: position 80,739,110 of record NC_086453.1, on the reverse strand, counting down.
CAAATTCTGTGCTTTATGCATCATCTGCTTGCATAAGAATGCTGGGACACCAGTGAAGACAATACCTTTACATTTTCCCCACATATCTGGTCCTTTTCAAATTATGAAAATTTAATTCATTCCTCTTCAAAAGTTTAGCATGCTTCAGTATGTTTTATTTTGTGTAGATATAGGGGAATATTTACTTGGTTGGGAGTTCTATTTAAGATGAGATGTTGCCCATAGCAACCAATCAGATTTTACTTCTCATTTATCTAGCACCTTCTAGAAGATAATACTTGGAATCTGATTGGTTGCAATGGGCAGACTAAGGACAAAACTGCAGGAACAGAAGCCAGAAGTCTGGAACCCACGTGGTAGCTCTGTGAAGTGACATTGTTCAAGGCATTGGTAACTTGTCTGTGCAAACCTTAGATCCGCCCTGGTGAGCAGTGATTGGAGGATCAGGTCAGGTAACCATTTCTAGTCTGGGGATTGGGTAGACAGAGTAATGCAGCAGATAGGTGCTCCATTGTGACAATGGGAGTCAGGTGCAGGCTTAGAAATGTTTATAGTTAGAAGGACCAGAAGAAGGAAGTATTCCCTATTATGGGCACACTCGGACTTTGTGACAGTATTCTTAAAGTCTAATATCAATAATGATATTTGACCACTAATATTAAAATATAACCTTTATTTGTATCTTAAAACATCTGCGAAAATATTGTGCATGTGAGAAAAAAAAGTGCAAAAATAATAAACAAATGTGAAAATGAAACTAAAATTTCAGTCACTGCTATCTATTTATTCTTCACTCTTTCAAGTGTTTAGAATGTATCCATATTTGTTGCAATAATCTTTTATTTAGTGTCCAAATGGAAACAATGGTATCCTTTAAATGTACCTCTGTGAGAGCTATTAAGGACTGGGTTATCACTCTCAATTGACAATCTCTCTCATTCTTGGTAGTGTGCGCATCACTATTTCCAAGTTCAATAATCAGACACTATCAGGTCCTGTCTGGTATATATGATTTGTCCTGCATTGTCCTAGGTATCTATCTCACAGGGTTGTCTTTTCTAGCCCCCTATCAAGTAAATAAATAAGAAATTCTTAATATAAATTTTCATCTACTGTATTGTCATTTATTGTTTGGGATCGCCTGACCTATAGGTTATATTAAAGATATAATATCATGCCAATTATGATGAATACTAATGATGGTCATAAACATGTGGCACTTTCCAAACTGATTTATCTCCACCTGCATGCTATTTTTGCATGCCTGTATAAATGATCTTAGTTCATGCCACATGGGTTTAAAGGACAAAATATGTTCCCTGTCAGTTATTCAGGAGTCCTGCCGATTTGAGATAAGCCCTATATGATAACAAGAGCTGTGCTGTTGGGTAACTAATGCCCCCTGATCATGGCTTCTGTTCCCACATCCACACTTTATCTAAAAGTTTATATCAGTTGAAAAAGTATGGCACATATGTTTTTAAAATGTGTATCCACAGTCGCACCTTGGTCTTAAATCTCGCCAATTGGCAAGGTGTGGCTAATGTGTTTTATCGGTGCGTTGTATTATATAATGATATAAACAGGGATTGTGTGTTGTCCTTTTCCCACGTGCCCCAGCTAATATCTGCTGGTCGTGGCTTGTATCTATAAACCCACATATATAGTAAGGGGTCCAAATAGCAATCCCATTAAAGGTAATAAAGCTGTGTCCCACACAATAGCCACTATTTGAAGCTGAAAGTGGGTTCTTAATATTAATGAAAATATTTTGACAATAAGAAAATAGGCGGCTATATATTTGTGACACACTATACACTATCCATTTACGATGCTTCTCAACAGTAATAGTATGATAATAGTGGATAAGTGTATCTTATTATGGAGATGTAGTGCATATTCAACATGCACCCATCTATCGCGGCTCTCAGCTCCCAGACTATGCTCTATGTGATCACCGTAAATACGGGACCGCCTGGGGCACAGCTTGTCGGAGCCGCAGACTTAGCAGCGTGCTGCCGCTGACCGCCGCCTCCCGTTTCCCAGGCTACACACACAAAGTATGCTGCTAATTGACAGACACACAGCCGTGTGAACTGTCACGGCTGTGTGTCTGTCAATTAGCATTTTAAATGTTCAGTCACTGCACTTAAATGTATCCATTATTTAGATAAATGTACCACATGTATTTATTATTGTGACATAGCCCTGCAGCATACTTTGCAGCCGCAGCCGTAGCGGGACACACACCCGTCAGCTTCGCACTGACGGATATTGCTAGCAGTGCGTGTGGCCCGATACACGGGAGACGGTCAGCGGCCACGGCGGGATATACACCCGGCGTCCCCGCATCAACGGACACCGCCAGTGGTGTGTGTAGCCTGGGAAACGGGAGGCGGCGGTCAGCGGCAGCACGCTGCTAAGTCTGCGGCTCCGACAAGCTGTGCCCCAGGCGGTCCCGTATTGACGGTGATCACATAGAGCATAGTCTGGGAGCTGAGAGCCGCGACAGATGGGTGCATGTTGAATATGCACTACATCTCCATAATAAGATACACTTATCCACTATTATCATACTATTACTGTTGAGAAGCATCGTAAATGGATAGTGTATAGTGTGTCACAAATATATAGCCGCCTATTTTCTTATTGTCAAAATATTTTCATTAATATTAAGAACCCACTTTCAGCTTCAAATAGTGGCTATTGTGTGGGACACAGCTTTATTACCTTTAATGGGATTGCTATTTGGACCCCTTACTATATATGTGGGTTTATAGATACAAGCCACGACCAGCAGATATTAGCTGGGGCACGTGGGAAAAGGACAACACACAATCCCTGTTTATATCATTATATAATACAACGCACCGATAAAACACATTAGCCACACCTTGCCAATTGGCGAGATTTAAGACCAAGGTGCGACTGTGGATACACATTTTAAAAACATATGTGCCATACTTTTTCAACTGATATAAACTTTTAGATAAAGTGTGGATGTGGGAACAGAAGCCATGATCAGGGGGCATTAGTTACCCAACAGCACAGCTCTTGTTATCATATAGGGCTTATCTCAAATCGGCAGGACTCCTGAATAACTGACAGGGAACATATTTTGTCCTTTAAACCCATGTGGCATGAACTAAGATCATTTATACAGGCATGCAAAAATAGCATGCAGGTGGAGATAAATCAGTTTGGAAAGTGCCACATGTTTATGACCATCATTAGTATTCATCATAATTGGCATGATATTATATCTTTAATATAACCTATAGGTCAGGCGATCCCAAACAATAAATGACAATACAGTAGATGAACATTTATATTAAGAATTTCTTATTTATTTACTTGATAGGGGGCTAGAAAAGACAACCCTGTGAGATAGATACCTAGGACAATGCAGGACAAATCATATATACCAGACAGGACCTGATAGTGTCTGATTATTGAACTTGGAAATAGTGATGCGCACACTACCAAGAATGAGAGAGATTGTCAATTGAGAGTGATAACCCAGTCCTTAATAGCTCTCACAGAGGTACATTTAAAGGATACCATTGTTTCCATTTGGACACTAAATAAAAGATTATTGCAACAAATATGGATACATTCTAAACACTTGAAAGAGTGAAGAATAAATAGATAGCAGTGACTGAATTTTTAGTTTCATTTTCACATTTGTTTATTATTTTTGCACTTTTTTTTCTCACATGCACAATATTTTCGCAGATGTTTTAAGATACAAATAAAAGTTATATTTTAATATTAGTGGTCAAATATCATTATTGATATTAGACTTTAAGAATACTGTCACAAAGTCCGAGTGTGCCATTAATAGGGAATACTTCCTTCTTCTGGTCCTTCTAAGTATATATAATTTATTCCCAGGAGCACCTCCCATACAATATAAGTGACAATTAATAAATGAGATTTAAATATATGGGAAAGGACTTTTTGTGACTTACTGGTAATCATTGACTAGCATATACATATGTCTGTGCGACCCTTTTTCCTCTTCTTTCTATCCTTAGAAATGTTTATAGACAAGCATAATGCTGTCTACCATACTACAGCATCTGACAGGTCAAGTATACACACAGCAGCAGCTGCTGATCCCCGGGTAAGACTGCCAGCACATATATTACATGCAACATCACATGTATATTTACATGTACTGGCCGGCTCCCCCCTGCAATGTTTGGTCAGAGTTGCAGCCCAGTCCACCACTACTAATAATGGATACTTTGTTTATAGTTTTTATGTATTTCTCACTATATTAGTCTTTGTATTTTTAGATCTTACATTTTAATGTATTAAATTGTCAAATTTATCTGTCTGCACTCCCAGGATTTTGTACTTTTCTGTGTTTATTTTTGGTTCTATACCAAATATATAAAAAAGATAAAGGAGAATTCATACTTAAATCTACCTATCCTATACCTATTTGTCACCATGGGCTGAATGTAATATCACTCCAGTTTGGTGGATTTGCAGGATGCCGGCCAGACATTTTTTAAAGGGGTAATCACGTACAAGGCTAAACCATGTACATAATTGCCCCTTTAAAAAAAAGTTAGAGTTTGGCTGGCATCCCGCACAGGCCTCTGATGTAATGGTCTGCCTTACTGAGTACCTCTGTTATTGCTATCATTGTTGATAAATTGGAAATCAACCCTTCCCCACAAGCTCGCTGCCTAGGTGTCATCCTTCACTGTGAACTGTCCTTTTTTCCCCGTATTCAAAATGTCTTCAAATCATGTTACATACATCAAAAAAAAAAAATATCCAGGATACACCCATATCTTACACAAGACACTGCAAACACTCTAAAAAAACTTGATGCACTCAGTGGGGCAAATTTACCAAGGTGGAGATGTTGTTCATTGCAACCAATCAGATTCTACTTAACATATATCTAGCTACTTCTAGAAGATATTAAAATCTGATTGGTTGCTATGGGCAACATCACCAGTCCTAAAAAAAATCCCACCGTAGTACAGTATATTTACTCCATTAACTCCTACATAGGCTATTGCAATAGTCACCTTACTGGGGTTCCCAAATACAGACTCTTAGCACCACAATTGATTATAAATGCAGCTGCAAGGCTGATCTTCCTCACTAAACTGTCATCATCTGCTGATCCGCTCTGACAGCCCCTCCATTGGTTGCCTGTATTGTAGCGTAGTTAATATAACTTATTTTTTGCTAACCCGCAAGGCTAGTATCCTAACTACATCAACATACATCTCCTCACTTATCTCAAAATATCTTATCAAATTACAGAACCACTCACATAACCTTTGTTAGCTGTCCTACACAGTTACATCATGCTGACCATAGGCCATCACACAACCCACCAAGAACCTCTGTACTATGGCTGACCCAGTATGTAGAACTTGTGAGTGAATCAATACATATTTCCATATGGATTATACTGTATTTACTAAGGTATGAGTTTTTTGTGCTCTCTGTCTGTAGTATCTGAAAAAGGGGTGCTCTCTGTCTGCTGTATCTGAAAAAGGGGTGCTCTCTGTGGTATCTGAAAAGGGGGTGCTCTCTGTCTGCTGTTTTTGAAAGTGGTGCTTTCTGTGTCAGCTGTATCTGAAAAAGGGGTGCTCTCCCTCTGTCAGCTGTATCTGATAAAAGGGTACTCTTTGTTTGTGGTATCTGAAAAAGGAGTGCTCTCTGACTGCTGAATTTTAAAGGGGTGCTTTCTGTGTCAGCTGTATCTGAAATAGGGGTGCTTTCTCTCTCTCTGTCAGCTGTATCTGAAAAAGGGGTGCTCTCTGTCTGTGGTATCTGAAAAAGGAGTGCTCTCTGTCTGCTGAATTTGAAAGGGGTGCTCTCTCTGTCAGCTGTATCTGAAAAAGGGGTCCTCTCTCTCTCTCTCTCTCTCTCTCTGTCAGCTGTATCTGAAAAAATTGTGCTCTTTCTATCAGCTGTATCTGAAAAATGGGTTCTCTCCGTCAGCTGTATCTGAAAAAGGGGTGCTTTCTGTCTGCTGTATTTGAAAGGGGTGCTATCTCTCTGTCAGCTGTATCTGTAAAGGGGTGCTCTCTATGTCAGCTTTATCTGAAAGGGGTGCTCTCTCTCTGTCAGATGTATCTGTAAAGGGGTGCTTTCTCTCTGTCAGCTGTATTTGAATTGGGTGCTCTCTGTCAGCTGAATCTTAAAAAGGGGTGCTCTCTCTCTGTCAGCTGTATCTGAATAAAGGGTGCTCTCTGTCCGCAGTATCCGAAAAAGGGGTGCTCTCTGTCTACTGTAATTGAAAGGGGTGCTTTCTCTGTCAGCTATATCTGAAACAGGGACATTCTCTGTCTGCTGTATATGAAAGGGATGCTCTCTCTCTGTCAGCTGTATCTGTAATGGCGTGCTTTCTCTGTCAGCTGTATCTGAAAAAGGGGTGCTCTCTGTCTGCGGTATCTGAAAAAGGGGTTTCTCTGTCTGCTGTATTTGAAAGGGATGCTCTCTAGGTCAGCTGTATCTGAAAAATGGGTGCTCTGTCTGCTGTATCTGAAAGGAATGATCTGTCTGTCCATCCAGGGGCTCTTCCACAGTGTAAAATTAAAATAACAAAAGTTAAAAACAAAAAAACAAAAAATAATGATAATTCTAAAAATATATATAAATGTTTTTGTTTGTGCTGTATCCCAGTGTACTATACAATTATTATTTTATTTTCATAAGTACTGTGACACTGCCAGTCAGACAGCAGTATATTATTTCCTACTCATACACATATTGTGTGACGCTGTCAGTGAAGTCAACCACAGTGTGTAACTATTATTGTATACATTTCTGACTCATTTGTGCAACACTGTTGGTGAAGTCAAATGCAGTTTTTAATTATTTATTATATATATTTCTGACTAATTTGTGTGAAGCTGTCGGTGAAGGTCAACTCCACTTTGTGTTGATAGAAGTAGAGGCTACTACTAGTGCTGAAGCTGCTACCACTAGTCATGACATTGACAATGCAAGTCCATCAATGTCATCTGTTAAGGCAGATGCCCAGGGGCATAGAAGGCTTAGGCCAGGTATGTAAAACCATTTAATTTTAGAGTGGTAAAGGAAAATTAGCTGCAGAGGCAGAAAGACAAACTGCACATTCAGAGTTAGAACCATCAGACATTCTTGAGGAGCATTTAAGGGTATCCACGTCAACTGAAATTTCTCAAACTCTCCTCATAGAGAAGACTCTTTCACCTCCTTCCACCATTTCTGAACCATCTGCACATGTTGGGAGCAGTACAAGTAAAGATGGTGATGATTTTAATGGGGAGGGTGATGAATCTGATGAGGAGGACATAATACAAATTGAGGATTCGTGTGTGGAAGTGGGACAGGATGATGGGGATATGTCTGACAGGGAAGATGTTGATAATGATGTTGTTTGTGGCTTTCTTTTTATCACTGTCAACAATTGCACTGGTGGCTGCAATTGTTGACAGTGATAAAAAGAAAGCCATTGCAATGACTGGGCATAAGACCAAAAAAGCTACCTCTTGGGTGTGGGATTATTTTAACCCCTATCCTCTCAAACACACATTCTCTCACATGGAGGTCATACCACTGTTTTAGTTTTGCCTGCGCAGCTTTCAGGTTGCTCTCTGTCATTTGCATTAGAGGCCGCAGTTTCTCTCTGAATTGCACCACATAGTGCACCACTTATGTTTCAGGGATGACTAAATAAATCAAGGGGGCCATGCACCTGGTGCCCGTACAGGAGTTTAAAGGGGGAGAATCCAGTTGAAGTACTTCCCGGTATGCAAACAGGAGGTGTGGCAAGACTCTTTCCCGGTCTCTCCCCTGGGACTCCACAAAAGTAATTCACATTTGTTTTACGGTGAAGATAAATCCTTTACAGAGGCCACTTGTCTGCGGGTGATATGCTGAGGTGAAGAGGTGATCCACCTGCATCTTTTTACAGAGACACTGCATAAGGTTGGTTAACTCTGGTTGGTTAGCATTTCCTATGGGAACCTCACACTGGAGAAAATGGCTATGAGAGCATCTGTGGCTTTATCTGTGTGGATTGAAGAGAGTGCTACAGGTTCTGGGTAGATAGTGGCATAGTACCCCATATTCAGTTGGCACTCCTTCCCTGAGCTACTGGGTATAGCTAGGGGCCCCACAATATCCACAGCAACTCTTTCAAATGGATCTGATATGACTGGCAATGGAATGAGAGGGGCTTGACACATATCCCCAGATTGTCCAACTAGCTGACATGTATGACAAGAGTGACAGTAATTGGTTACATCCTTTCCCATGTTAGGCTAGGATTCAAGCGGGCCCTGGTCTTTTTTTAAGCAAATGTACTGCTAAGGGAATTTTATGTGCTGTTTTTAGTAACCGTTCCCTATAGGCCTGGGGGGGGGGGACACAACCAGCTGTCTGATGGGATCCTCATCCTCAGGTACCCCGGTGACATTGGGCTTATGATATAATAGCCCATTTTCAACAAAAATCCTTTCTGATTTATTTCTCAGTGTTGCCTCATTGGCATGCTCCCTCGTAGATGCCAAGCTAGGATAAGTCTGTTGTTCTGCCTTGAATGCCTCATTTCTGAGTAGCTGATCAGTGTGGGGAAACAAGGCAGGTGATGGTCCCACCTCCCCCAGGACAGTGATTGAGCTTGCACCTTCTACTGGGAGGGAAAGGGTGGAGCAGAGCCGGATTAAGGGGGGGGGGGGGGTCCCGGGGATACGTACCCCGGGCCCCCCTTTCCAAAAGGGCCCCCTGTCACACCACAGATCGGATCTCTCTTCCGATCCGATCTGTGGTGCTGCGCTCTCGTCTGCACTGCAGCCGTACAGACAGGACAGCTGAGCGACGGCTCAGCTGTCCAATAATGTATGACTGAAGTAGACTGCCCCAATGGCTGAGCGGCAGGCTGCTTCACTCATACATGATTGGAGAGCTGAGCCGTCGCTCAGCTGTCTGTGCGGTTGCCGGGGACAGGAGCGCAGTGTGATCGTGCGGTGGCTGGTATGTGACACACACAGACACGAACCCCCCCCCCCCCCTTCCCTTCTCTTGATGAATAGGGGCTCCTCTGTCTTAAGTGCCCCGGGCCCCCCATGCTCTTAATCCGGCTCTGGGGTGGAGGGGTATCTCTTGCTTGTGAGCCGCTCTCCAAACTTGCAGGGATTAATTCACAGCTTTTCTGCTTTCCTCCGTGTCATGACTGCTAGCACAGGAGTTGCATAGGATACCTGGTTGCATAAAGTATGCAAGATGGTTCGATTAGTCTTTTGCCTCTATAGCCAACCCCTGATAACAGTACATTTGCAACATTATCTGGTAATGATACATCACACGGGTTGGGTACGGGATCCAAGTAGCCAAAATTCTGACGCCAGAATCCTGACCATAAGAAAACCATCAGGGGGGTAAGGGGAACGAAGCACCTTGCGGGCTCGATATGCTCACCATGCTGCGGGCTCGCCACAGGGTCTATTCCCACTTAATGTGTGTCATGGACACCCAGGAGTGGGAATAGCTGTGGCAGTGATGCGTGGCATTCTGGCAGTCAGGATTCTGGTGTCGGTGTGTTGACCATCGGTATTCTGACCGCCGGGATTCCAACTACAGTACATCCCCATCACACAACTCTACATAAGGACATGCATTGTGACACATTTCTGCCTGACTGGATTCTGCCCTGTGAAAGTGCAAAGTATTAGGTTCTGGTAAACAGCTAGAGCCACCTGAGGGAAAGAAGGGTTAGCTAGTAACATTGTATCATTACCAACATCAGTTTAATTTACATAGGCAGTGTGCATTTTTCCAAGATCATTCATGTCCTGACACTAACCATTAGAGAGTCCATTGTTTGGGCCCCTTTATTAATATATATAGTAAATACTTATAGTGCATGTTAATGTACAAGATTAATAAGAGCAATCACTACCGAAAATATGCTAAAGTCCTGGACAGTATAATGTAACATATCAGGGGAAAAGCCAGAACTTTGTGGGCCCCGTAGCAACATTTTTAAGGGCCCCCATCCCAATGCTTCTAGAGAAACACTTATCTGCAGCAGTTGATAATTTTATGCCCTGTAATAGTGCTCTAGTTAATTTTCTAAACCATAATAGAGCCTTATTTAATGTTATGCCCCATAGTAGCGCCCTAGTTTCTTTTATGAATCATAGTAGTGCTTAAGTTCACCCTATGTCAAATTTCAGGGCTGCCAGTACACCTTCTGCTGCTCAGAACCCCCAATTCACATTATGATACTGTATATAGTGCCCCCCATTCATAGTATGCCTCATTAGTGCCCCAGTTCATATTATATAATATTAAAATACCCTACATTCCATTTTATACAACACTACAATGAGCATACCTAGATATATTGCAGGCTTCAAGGAAAAAGTTTGAGGGGACCCCTACCATAGGCGTGCGCACGGGGGGTGCCTGGTGCGCACAGGCACCCCCTAAAGCACCCACCCAGCACGTCACGCCGATCATCGCTGTCTGTGTGTTGCTGCAGTGCTACTGCTACTACAGCAGCACACTGATACAGCGAGGATAGGATAACCTCCTGGCTGCACAGCTCACTGCCCTAACAGCATTCACCCTCTCCCGAGTCCCACTGTGCTGCCGCTGGTCACACTCACACACAGCTTCGTCAGCTGCGCGGCTTCTTCATGGACGGGTGGACTGGCCGCATACAGCCCACCCACCGCCACCGTCATAATCCGTCTGCCTCGCGGTATCACACCGCGCGCCCTCCCTCCCTTCCTTCCCGCCCTGGCTGAGTGGCTGCGCTGTCGGCTGTCCTCTGAGTCCCGGCTCCCGTCCGTGCTTATTTCTGTGTGTGCCCTGCTCTGCCGCCTGGCCCTGCCATTTACGACCGCTGGAGGACTCGGAAAGGAGGACAGTCAGTAGTCGTCCCATCACCCTGCCTGAGCCTGCCCTTCAAAATGTGAGTGAGAGACTCACTCACTCACTGTCTCTTAGTCTCTGTGTGCACCAGGACAAAGTTCAGGCCAGGCAGGGGTGGGGGTTGTGGTGGGGATAAAATTTGGTACAAGGTACAAAGGTTTATTATTATTATTACTATATACAGGTTGAGTCTCCCTTATCCAAAATGCTTGGGACCAGAGGTATTTTGGATATCGGATTTTTCCGTATTTTGGAATAATTGCATACCATAATGAGATATCATGGTGATGGGACCTAAATCTAAGCACAGAATGCATTTATGTTACATATACACCTTATACACACAGAGTATAGGATAGAGAAGAGTCGTGGCGCCAACCAATATGAGCTGCAACCCGCTGGTCAGATAGGCAACCCCCGTGACCCAGTATTGGTGTAACAGAATAAAGTTTAGACCAGAAGGTGTGCGCTAATTGGTGAGAAAATATAGAATGGTACTTCCCTTACAACGCTTCTGGCGTGGGATTTACCGCGTATTCATATCTCATTGATCCATATGTGGGAGAGAAATGAACATATATAGTGTAGTACGTTTAAAAAATGCAAGTTTTAATACAGAAACAATAACGGATACAATTAATATTAAATTGGCTCCAAATGTTCGGTAATGAATGGAGAATTACCAGAGAGCAAAATAATGTAGGTATTTAAAAGTTAGCTTTAAAATTCCTGTTGACTGCTTGATAATAATAACATCATAAAAATCCAGGAGTCAAGTATAGGTGGAGGTTTACCAGAATGGATGAAGTGAGTGCACATAAGGTGTTGCCCAGGGGAGATAACGGCTCCGGAACCAGTACTCCAACGTCCACAACACTTCGTCTGTCTGATAGGACTTCCCTTGGTTTGCTTGTCATACAGTGCCGACGCGTTTCGGGATACCTCCCTTCATCAAGGCTGCATGACAAGCACTGACATGGATGGGCTATTTAAAGCATTAATTAGATTTACATCCGGGTCGTAAGGTCACATTTTGATATACAAAAAAAATGTCTTTAGCTTATAAAATGGAATCAAATAGTCTTAATAATAGTTCTTTCTCTTAATTAACAAGTTGTATACCCAAGAGGAATAATAATCAACGCAATAATCAGCAAAATAAAATAAAAATAAAAACGGGATTTCACTTCCGGAAATCCCGTTTTTATTTTTATTTTATTTTGCTGATTATTGCGTTGATTATTATTCCTCTTGGGTATACAACTTGATAATTAAGAGAAAGAACTATTATTAAGACTATTTGATTCCATTTTATAAGCTAAAGACGTTTTTTTTGTATATCAAAATGTGACCTTACGACCCGGATGTAAATCTAATTAATGCTTTAAATAGCCCATCCATGTCAGTGCTTGTCATGCAGCCTTGATGAAGGGAGGTATCCCGAAACGCGTCGGCACTGTATGACAAGCAAACCAAGGGAAGTCCTATCAGACAGACGAAGTGTTGTGGACGTTGGAGTACTGGTTCCGGAGCCGTTATCTCCCCTGGGCAACACCTTATGTGCACTCACTTCATCCATTCTGGTAAACCTCCACCTATACTTGACTCCTGGATTTTTATGATGTTATTATTATCAAGCAGTCAACAGGAATTTTAAAGCTAACTTTTAAATACCTACATTATTTTGCTCTCTGGTAATTCTCCATTCATTACCGAACATTTGGAGCCAATTTAATATTAATTGTATCCGTTATTGTTTCTGTATTAAAACTTGCATTTTTTAAACGTACTACACTATATATGTTCATTTCTCTCCCACATATGGATCAATGAGATATGAATACGCGGTAAATCCCACGCCAGAAGCGTTGTAAGGGAAGTACCATTCTATATTTTCTCACCAATTAGCGCACACCTTCTGGTCTAAACTTTATTCTGTTACACCTTATACACACAGCCTGAAGGTAATTTTAGCCAATATTTTTTATAACTTTGTGCATTAAACAAAGTGTGTCTACATTCACACAATTCATTTATGTTTCATATACACCTTATACACACAGCCTGAAGGTCATTTAATACAATATTTTTAATAACTTTGTGTATTAAACAAAGTTTGTGTACATTGAGCCATCAAAAAACAAAGGTTTCACTATCTCACTCTCACTCAAAAAAGTCCGTATTTCGGAATATTCCGTATTTCGGAATATTTGGATATGGGATACTCAACCTGTATATATATATATATATATATATATACATAAATAACTGGCACTCAGACAGCAAAATGATTCAAAAGCAATATGTAATATCCATGTCAAGAATGGATATTACATATTGCTTTTGAATCATTTTGCTGTCTCTGAGTGCCAGTTATTTATGGATATATATATATATATATATATATATATATATATATAATATTCTTGTGGACTGGCACTCCGGTGCCCTCTGACTCAGGGCCGGATTAACAATGGGGCGGATGGAGCTGCAGCTCCAGGCCCCCACAGGAAATAGGCCCACAGATCCCCTGCAGTTCAGATAGTGTTGACAGAAAAAAAAAAAACTTTTCTCCTGTCATCACCAATAGCATTCCCTCACTCGACTCCTGTCACGGAGAGACAGAACTCTGCCTATACCCTCTCAAGCTACCAACAGCTGTCACTGCCCAATGAAGCACATACCGAGGATCGAAATAAGCTCCTCCCCCAGATCGCGATAAGCTCCGCCTCCTGGTGCATCTATAGCTGTGCCCACGATTGCTTTAAGTTCTTCTCACTTGCCATCCGAAGCTGTGTCTCTGTGGGACCTTTATAAACTTACTCAGCCCCCTGGTTCTTCCACTGCTGAGCCCTGGCCCCTGTTGCCTGAAGCCACACCCCCGGGCCGTTCTAAGCCCCGCCCACTGGACAGTACACTGCAGTGCAGTGCTCCCCGCCTGTGTGATCTGTGAGGTGTTCTGCAGCTGCGGTTTGAGGTACAAAGGAGTATATGCTGTGTAGCCCTATGCCCAGGACTTTCTCACACTTAAAGTTATGTGTGCATGTTCTGTGACCTTAATGGCATACTGTTTTAATTTATCATGCATGATAATCAATTGAATTCCGGCCAGTGTGTATACGGACACTACTGTGCGGTGTAATGTGACTATCAGACGCTGCCATGCGGTGTAATGTAACTATTGGACGCTGCCGTGTGGTGTAATGTAACTATCGGACACTGCCTTGTAGTGTAATGTGACTCGGACACTACTGAGTGGTGTAATGTAACTGTCGGACGCTGATGTATGGTGTAATGTGACTATCGGATGCTGCCGTGCGGTGTAATGCAACTATTGTACTCTGCCGTGCGGTGTAATGTAACTATCGGACGCTGCCGTGTGGTGTAATGTAACTATCGGACGTTGCCATGCAGTGTAATGTGACTATCAGACGCTGCTGTGCGGTGTAATGTGACTATCGGACTCTGCCGTGCAGTGTAATGTGACTATTGGACGTTGCCGTGTGGTGTAATGTAACTATCGGACATTGCCTTGTAGTGTAATGTGACTCGGACACTACTGAGTGGTGTAATGTAACTGTCGGACGCTGATGTATGGTGTAATGTGACTATCGAACGCTGCCGTGCGGTGTAATGCAACTATTGTATGCTGCCGTGCGGTGTAATGTAACTATCGGACGCTGCCGTGTGGTGTAATGTAACTATCGGACGTTGCCATGCAGTGTAATGTGACTATCAGATGCTGCTGTGCAGTGTAATGTGACTATCGGACTCTGCCGTGCAGTGTAATGTGACTATCGGACGCTGCCGTGCGGTGTAATGTAACTATCGGACGCCGCCGTGCGATGTAATGTAACTATCGAACGCTGCTGTGCGGTGTAATGTAACTATCGGAAGCTGCCATGCGGTGTTATGTGACTATCGGAAGCTACCATGCAGTGTAATGTGACTATAGGACGCTGCCGTGTGGTGTAATGTAACTATCGGGCGCTGCCGTTTTAATTTATCATGCATGATAATCAATTGAATTCCGGCCAGTGTGTATACGGACACTACCTTGCGGTGTAATGTATCTATCAGACGCTGCCATGCGGTGTAATGTGACTATCGGACGCTCCTGTGCGGTGTAATGTGACTATAGGACGCTGCCGTGTGGTGTAATGTAACTATCGGACGCTGCCGTGTGGTGTATTGTAACTATCGGACGCTGCTGTGCGGTGTAATGTAACTATTGGACGCTGACTTGCGGTGTAATGTGACTCAGACACTACTGTGCAGTGTATTGTAACTATCGGATGCTGGTGTGCGGTGTAATGTAACTATCAGATGCTGCTGTGCAGTGTAATGTAACTGTCAGCGCTGCCTTGCGGTGTAATGTGACTCAGACACTACTGTGCAGTGTAATGTGACTAGCAGACGCTGCCGTGCAGTGTAATGTGACTCGGACACTACTGAGTGGTGTAATGTAACTGTCGGACGCTGATGTATGGTGTAATGTGACTATCGGATGCTGCCGTGCGGTGTAATGCAACTATTGTACGCTGCCGTGCGGTGTAATGTAACTATCGGACGCTGCCGTGTGGTGTAATGTAACTATCGGACGCTGCCATGCGGTGTAATGTGACTATCAGACGCTGCCGTGCGGTGTAATGTGACTATCGGACTCTGCCGTGCGGTGTAATGTGACTATCGGACGCTGCCGTGCGGTGTAATGTAACTATCGGACGCCGCCGTGCGATGTAATGTAACTATCGAACTCTGCTGTGCGGTGTAATGTAACTATCGGACGCTGCCATGCGGTGTAATGTGACTATCGGAAGCTACCATGCAGTGTAATGTGACTATAGGACGCTGCCGTGTGGTGTAATGTAACTATCGGACGCTGCCGTTTTAATTTATCATGCATGATAATCAATTGAATTCCGGCCAGTGTGTATATGGACACTACCTTGCGGTGTAATGTATCTATCAGACGCTGCCATGCGGTGTAATGTGACTATCGGACGCTCCTGTGCGGTGTAATATGACTATAGGACGCTGCCGTGTGGTGTAATGTAACTATCGGACGCTGCCGTGTGGTGTATTGTAACTATTGGACGCTGCTGTGCGGTGTAATGTAACTATTGGATGCTGACTTGCGGTGTAATGTGACTCGGACACTACTGTGCAGTGTATTGTAACTATCGGATGCTGCTGTGCGGTGTAATGTAACTATCAGATGCTGCTGTGCAGTGTAATGTAACTATCAGCGCTGCCTTGCGGTGTAATGTGACTCGGACACTACTGTGCAGTGTAATGTGACTAGCAGACGCTGCCGTGCAGTGTAATGTGACTCGGACACTAGTGTACGGTGTAATGTAAATATCGGATGCTGCTGTGCGATGTAATGTGACTAGGTCACTACTGAGCAGTGTAATGTACAGTAACTGTCGGACGCTGCAGTTCGGTGTAATGTAATTATCGGACGCTGCCGTGCGGTGTAATGTGACTCGGACACTACTGTGCGGTGTATTGTAACTATCGGACGCTGCCGTGCGGTGTATTGTAACTATCGTACGGTGCTGTGCGGTGTAATGTAACTATCGGACGGTGCTGTGCGGTGTATTGTAACTCGGACACTACTATGCCGTGTAATGTGATTCAGACACTACTGTGCGGTGTAATGTAACTATCGGACGTTGCTGTGCGGTGTAACGTGTCTCGAACACTACCGTGCGGTGTAATGTAACTGCAGACGCTACCGTGCGGTGTAATGTAACTATCAGATGCTGCCGTGCGGTGTCATGTGACTCGGACACTACTGTGCGGTGTAATCTAACTATCGGACACTGCTGTGCGGTGTAACGTGTCTCGGACACTACTGTGCGGTGTAATGTAACTAACGGACGCTGAGGCATATCCCCTGCTCCCCTCTTCTTAATCCAATCTGCTGCAGCGGTACACAATAGGCCTTTCCTATATTTCAGCTCCAGGCCCATGTGCACATTAATATGGCACTGCTCTGACTGGATAGATACAAAACTTGCGAGGAAAAGGTTAACAGTTCACCTTGACAAAGCGGCGCAAATCGCCCCGAAACGTTGGAGTTTTATGCTGTTATGTTTTAATACATTCGTTGCAGTGCTCCTTTAAAAGCCTCCGACTGCCGCTGTTTTTCCCTCACAAGTTTTGTGTGTATATATATATATGTGTGTGTATGTGTATATATATATATATATATATAATATTTGGTGGTCGGCACTCACTATATACATTTCATAATGTTTGTATACTGGCCTACTGGGAGGGGCTAGGCACGCCCAGTAGGCGGGGCTAGGCACGCCACTCCTGTCGTACACCCCCTAATAAAATGTGCTGCGCACGCCTTTGACCCCTACGTACCACCCAATGGCAAAAAATGTATGTAACACATGTAACTTTGACAGAGAAGGTGGGCCCCTCTCAGCTCTGGGCCCCATAGCAGCTGCACTGCCTGCACCTATGGTAGCTATGCCCTTGTAACATATGTATAATATTTAATCAAGTGCACAGTCTAAAACCTGATTCCTAGAGGAGGGGGTTGGGCCTTCAGGAATTGGGGCTCACCCAGAGTTTCCCCTGTGCCCCTGTGGGCCAGTCAGAGCGTGTGTGTGTGTCTGCTGTACACATAAGAACTGTATAATAGGTTTGGATGTGAGTCTGCATGTGTGCGTGTGTGTGTGTGCATCTGCTGTATACATGAGATGTATAATAGGTTTGGATGTGAGTCTGCATGTGTGTGCGTCTCACTGATGAGGTATGTTTTATTGACTCATGGAGAAGTAATAGGCCATCCAGTACCTTTATTGACAATAACCTGTATAACTCCTATAGGGGGTCATTCCGAGTTGTTCGCTCGCAAGCTGCTTTTAGCAGCTTTGCACACGCTAAGCCGCCGCCTACTGGGGGTGAATCTTAGCTTATCAAAATTGCGAACGAAAGATTAGCAGAATTGCGAATAGACACTTCTTAGCAGTTTCTGAGTAGCTCCAGACTTACTCGGCATCTGCGATCAGTTCAGTCAGTTTCGTTCCTGGTTTGACGTCACAAACACACCCAGCGTTCGCCCAGACACTCCTCCGTTTATCCAGCCACTCCCGCGTTTTTCCCAGAAACGGTAGCGTTTTTTCGCACACACCCATAAAACGACCAGTTTCCGCCCAGAAACACCAACTTCCTGTCAATCACATTACGATCACCAGAACGCAGAAAAAACCTCGTAATGCCGTGAGTAAAATACCTAACTGCATAGCAAATTTACTTGGCGCAGTCGCACTGCGGACATTGCGCATGCGCATTAGCGACTAATCGCTCCGTTGCGAGAAAAAAATAACGAGCGAACAACTCGGAATGACCCCCATAGTTCTCAGTCTCTAAAGGTGCATACACATGGTGAGATATTGACTATCTCTGATTTTGACTTTGTGATTTCCCCTGAACTCCCCAGAGCACAGAACCTCGGTAGCACGCATTGGTATCGCAAGCTGTGTACACATGGTGCGATTTGCACTAAGTTTCCTTACAGTTTTGATTATATAGTCAAAATCATAAGGTTACACCACACCGTGTGTATGCACCTTAACACTTAAAAAGGGTGGTTTAAGGTGACATGAAGCTGATGAGTTTACTCCTGTCCCAGTGCTCTCTGATCAAGAACTGTCAGGGGTGCTATGGTGATGCCAGGTTTGTCATATAGAAATGATATCCAATAGTATTAAACAGATGGTTTAGGGCAGGCATGTCCAAACTGCGGCCCTCCAGCTGTTGAGAAACTACACATCCCAGCATGCCCTGATACAGCTTTAGCATTCTCTGACAGCAAAACTGTGTCAGGGCATGCTGGGATATGTAGTTTCACAACAGCTGGAGGGCCGCAGTTTGGACATGCATGGTTTAGGGCCTCAGAAAAGAAACCCTTATATGAGGAAATCCCAGGTGCTGCTGATCACACACCTGGGAGTCTGCTACTGCTTCCAAAACCTGGTCTGGATCCTCCACATTACTTTCACATGAAAAAATGCTGTCTCTGCCACACTCTTCCCCCTTAGTTTCAACCACCCTGGTGAAGCTACACTATTCTCAGGTGAGCTTTCTGCCTCGCCCACCCTTACCTGTGTCATCCGCCCAGGTACACAGCCTTCCACTACCTTCCAGAGGTAACCCACCTCGCCTTCTTCCTCCTCCCCTAGATTCAGCACAGGGATGCTTGGAGGAACAGGACCTACAAACCTCCTGGAGAGGGCATCGGAATTGAGGTTTTGTTTTCCCAGACGATGCCTCACCTCAAACTTAAATGGCTGCAAAGCCAAAAACCATCAGGTCACACGAGCATTCTCCTCTTTGTTTGTATGCATCCACTGTAAGGGTGCATGGTCTGTGACAAACAAAAACTCTTGTCCCAATAAATAATATCTTAATGACTCAACTACCCATTTAATGACCAAGCACTCCTGCTCCACAGTTGAGTACCTGTGCTCCCTGGGCAATAATTTACGGCTAAGATAGAGGATGGGCTTCTCCTCTCCATCTACCTCTTGGGATAGGACTGCTCCTAATCCTATTCCAGAGGCATCCGTTTGTAATACAAATTGCTTTTTAAAGTCAGGAGCTTGTAAGACAGGCTCAGTACACAAAGCTCATCTTAAATCTTGCCAAGCAGTTTCCACTGGTCCGGACCACGTTATCTTGTCTGGGAATTGTTTTTTAAGACATTCGGTTAGTGGAGCCGCTCAAGCAGCGAAATTTCGAATGAACCTGCGATAATATCCGACCAAACCGAGAAATGTCCTAAGTTGTGATTTTACATTTAGGTCTAGACCAGGTGAGGACTGCTTCGACCTTACTAGGCTCTGGTTTAACCTGTCCTCTGCCCACATTGTACCCCAAATACTTTGCCTCAATCATACCAGTGACACATTTCTCGGGGTTGGCGGTAAACCTGTGTGCCCGTAGAGACTGTAAAACGGCTCCTACCGTTGGCAGGTGTGACTCCAAATCAGAGCTGAAAATAACAATGTCATCTAAATATGCAGCCGCATATTCCCCGTGGGGCCACAGCAACTTATTAGCTCTCTGGAAGGTTGCTGGGGCACCATGTAAAGCAGATGGAAAGATGACACCACCTTAAGTAGATAACCGGGACGAGTTCTAAGAACTGCCCGGACACGGTGAAAAATCAGAAAGGGTGGACAACGGGACAAAGCTCCTAAGTCCGACACCCTCCTAGCAGAGGCGATAGCCTGCAGAAACATGACCTTAAGCGTAAGACATTTGAGGTCCACAGACTCAAGAGGTTCAAATGGAGACTCTTGTAGGGCATGCAAGACAACAGACAGATCCCATGGAGCCATAGGCTGAATCCGTAAAATGCCCTGAGTGAAAGTATGAACGTCAGGAATAGAAGCAATCTTCCTCTGAAACCACACCAACAAGGCAGAAATATGAACCTTGAGGGAGGCTAGACAAAGGCCTAAGTCTAGGCCTTGTTGCAGAAAAGCAAAAGTCTGGAAGTTCTGAATTTGTATGCATCAGAATTCTTAGCAGCACACCAGGTGATGTAAGAATTCTAAACCCTGTAATAAATCCGGTTTGCGGGCCTTAAGCATAGTTTGGATAACCACCTCAGAGAATACTTTGGCTCTCAGGCGTGAAGCTTCAAGAGCCACGCCGTCAAAGCCAGTCTGGCCATGTCCGGGTAGACACAAAGGCCCTGAATGAGGAGGTCTGGGCATTAAGGAAGTAGAAGAGGATGCTCTATCGATAGACCCTGCAGGTCTGAGAAACAATGCCGCCTGGGCAACGCTGGAGCGACCAGAAGTAGTATTGCTCCTTCTTGCTTGAACTTCCGTAGTACCCTGGGCAGGAGTGACACTGTAGGGAACATGAACATGTATGGCAGCCGAAAGTTCCATGGAATTGACAGTGCGTCCATGAACATTTCCTGAGGATCCCTCATCCTTTATCCGAAGACCGGAACCTTGTGATTGTGTCGAGACACCATCAGGTCTACCTCTGGTAGGCCCCACTTGTCCACTAGGAGTTGAAATACTTCCGATGAAGGCTCCACTCTCCGGCGTGTACGTCCTGGTGACTGAGGAAATCTGCTTCCCAGATTTCACTGCCGATATTGCTGGAAGATGGCGTTCCACCTAACGAAGGATTTTTGACACTTACATCATTGCCATGCAGCTTTGAGTGCCACCTTGATGATTTGTGTATTCCACCATGGTGGTGTTGTCTTATTGTACTTGAACATGCCTGTTCTGTATCAAAAGCAGGGCCAGAGTCAAAGCATTGAACACTGCCCGCAATTCCAGAATGTTTATCGGGAGGAAAGATTCCTCTTTCGACCACCGACACTGGAGAGAGTGTTGCTCTAGCACCATACCCCAACCCCATAGACTGCCGTCCATACTCAGTAGGACCCAGTTGGGGATCCAGAAGGGAAAGCCCCTGCTCAACTGTTGGTCCTGTAGCCACCATCTCAGTGACAGACGAACCTCCAGAGTCAAGGAGATCATTTGAGACCTGATCTGATGAGGCAGGCCATCCCACTTGGAAAGGATTAACCTCTGCAGAGGGTGGGAATGAAATTGAGCGTACTCTACCATGTCGAAAGCCGACACCATAAGGCCTAGTACTTGCATCACCTAGTGTATCGACACTCTTGGGTGAGAAAGGAAGTATCTGATCCTGTATTGAAGTTTCAGGACTTTCTCTGGAGACAGAAACAGTCTTTGGTTGTGTGTGTCCAGCAGTGCCCCCAGGTGCACCATGCTCCAAGCAGGGACCAGTGAGGACTTCTTCCAGTTGAGGAGCCACCTGTGGGCTTGTAGGAATTGGACTGTCAGTTCCAGATGACTGAGGAGAACATCTTGGTAGTTTACCAGGATCAGCAAGTCATCCAGATATGGCAGGATCCTGATTCCCTGATGGCAGAGAAGGGCCATCATCACAGCCATGATCTTGCTGAAGATCCGAGGGGCCGTGGCCAGTCCAAATGGCAGAGCCTGGTATTGATAATGTAGGTTGCCAATAGCAAACCACAGATATTGCTGATGCGATATGTCAGTAGGTATATGCAGGTAAGCATCCTGTATGTCCAGGGACACCATATAGTCTTCAGGTTCCATGGCCAGTACAATAGAGCGCAGAGTTTCCATACGGAATTTGGACACTCTCACACATTTGTTCAATGATTTGAGGTTGAGTATAGGTCGGAAGGACCCATTTGGCTTCGGAACTAGAAACAGTGTTGAATAGTATCCTCTGCCTCTCTGGGACAGAGGAACCAGCACTACCAATCCTGTGTCCAGGAGAGATCACACAACCAGGTGTAGAGCTTGTGCCTTCAAAGTATCAGAAGGAATAACCATCGTGCAGAACTGACGAGGGGGACATCTCTTGAAAGAGACAGTGTACCCATTAGAGACAACTTCCCGCACCCAGGCGTCTGAAGTGGTCCTTAACCAGGACTGGGTAAATTGCAGAAGCTGGCCTCCCACCCTGGGATCCCCTTGGGGGAGGCCCGGCCCATCATGCAGCAGGCTCATCTTGTTTCAAAGCAGGCTGATGGGCAGCCCAGGATTGTTTAGGTTTGGGCTTAGTGGTTCTGGAAGCATGAGTCTGTCTTGGTTATTCCTGACCCTTTGCTTTCCCTGGAGGTCGAAAGAAATGAAAAGTGGTACTCTTTGCCTTCGTAGCAGAAGGATTAGTACTTGGGAGAAATGCAGTCTTAGCAGTCACCAAGTCAGTCACAAACTTATTCAGATCTTTCCCAAATAGGATGTCTCCCTTAAAGGGGAACACCTCCAAGATCTTTTTGGAGTCCAGGTCCACCTTCCAGGACCTCAACTACATAATTCGGCAAACAGGATAGATGTACTGGATGCCTTGGTCGCCATTACACCTGTCTCAGAGGACACCTCCTGATAATAGTGGGAGGCAGTAGTAATATGAGACAGATATTGTCTGACAGTGTCAGAAATATCCTGAGGCAGCTTTTCCTCTAATGCCTGAACCCATGCTTCAATTTCTTTTGTGGCCAAGGAGGCTGCTATAGTGGGTCTATGTACAGCACCTGTAAGGGAGTAAATAGACTTCAGGCATCCCTGTCAGATCCTTCAGTGAGGCGACAGTGGTGACGGGCAGAGTGGATGACACCACAAGACGGGTGACATGCGAGTCCACCATCGGTGGATTTTCCCACTTGTTACTCAACTCCGCAGGGATAGGATAACGAGCTAGCATCTTCTTAGACAGGGAAAATTTCTATCCTGGAGAAGACCAGGGTTCCTGACTTATGTCTATTAAATGGTCAGAATGTGGTAAGACTACTTTAGCAACCTTCTGCTGTTTTAACTTATCAGGTTTCTTAGATGCAGTATAGGCTTCTACTTCTTCATCAATTTGTAGAATCAGCTTAATAGCCTCCACTAGGTCAGGAATGTCAACCTGAGTTGTAGTTTCCTCGTCAGAAGCAACTGTATCAGCGTCTGATGGATCAGTAGATTCCCCATCCTCATCGGAAGAATTATCTGAAATATTAGTGGATTGAGAGGAGCAGCAGCCCACTTAGATGACCCCTTGACCCCAGAGGGTTGTGGGGTAGACTTTTGTCTAACCAAAGATTGATTTAATTGTTGTATCTGGGTAGAAAGAGTGTCCGCCCAGGGTGGATTAACTACAGGGACAATATGTGACTGCAATGGCACAGGAGGTCCCAAAGGGGGTTTAAGACATGACACAAGCGTATTCAGCAAACTTGAGAACGCTGCCTAAGGTGGCTTCTGATTGGCTACAGGGGCTGCGGGCTGACTCTGAGATGTATGGCATCCAGTACACAAACCATCAGAAAAAACTTCCCTCTCAAGAAAATCCTTGGTGCAAGCACTGCATGGTGCAGGCACGCCCATGGGTTTCCCGCCCTTTGTGGCAGGCATTATAGTGAATGTACCTGCATGGTGTAACAGTACAATATAGCCAGACAAATAAATTACCTGCAAAACACTTACTTATTTATGTGACAATAAATACAAAACATAAACAAAATGAATGTGGTATGAGGTGACTGAAGAGCGCAGTAAAATACATTTAACAGTATATACTGTGCAGCACTATATATTTGACCGTGACGCACCTAGCCCCTCATGGTACAGAATACAGTGATAGCTATAGCTGTAATACGCTGTAAGTGAATTTCATACAGCAATGCAGGCACACACAGTTACAGTGACAATGTAGAAATTATTTTAGACACAATAAAACTGCACTGAACTAGTAAATATATATACATATATATATAAAACAATGCACAGCCGGAGACTGGATGTATATAGAGATGTGCGGCGGGTACTTTTTGTGTTTTGTGTTTTGCTTTTGGTTCTAATTCCACTTTCGTGTTTTGGTTTGGTTTTGCCAAAACCACCCTTTCGTGTTTTGGTTTTGGATCTGGATGATTTTTGGGGAAAACCCCCCCCCCCCATAAAAACAGCTAAAATCACATAATTTGGGGGTATTTATGATCCTACAGTATTATTAACCTAAATAACATTAATTTCCACTCATTTCCAGTCTATTCTGAACACCTCACAGCTCACAATATTGTTTTTAAGCATAAAAGTTGCACTGAGGTAGCTGTATGACTAAGCTAAGCGACACAAGTGTGCGGCACAAACACCTGGCCCATCTAGGAGTGGCACTACAGTTGCAGACAAGCTGGCACTATTCAAAAACTAGTCCCCAAACAGCACATGATGCAAAGAAGAAAAAGAGGTGCAATTAGGTAGCTGGATGGCCAAGCTAAGCGACATACTGTAAGTGTGCGGCACAAACACCTGGCCCATCTAGGAATGGCACTGCAGTTACAGACAGGATGGCACTATTCAAAAACTAGTCCCCAAACAGCACATGATGCAAAGAAGAAAAAGAGGTGCAAGATGGAATTGTCCTTGGGCCCTCCCACCCACCCTTATGTTGTATAAACAAGACATGCACACTTTAACAAACCAATCATTTTAGTGACAAGGTCTGCCACACGACTGTGGCTGAAATGACTGGTTTGTTTGGGCCCCCACCAAAAAAGAAGCAATCAATCTCTCCTTGCACAAACTGGCTCTACAGAGGCAAGCTGTCGACCTCATCATCATCCTCTGATTCCTCACCCCTTTCACTGTGTACATCCTCCTCCTCACTGAGTTTTAATTCGTCCCCACTGGAATCCACCATCACAAGTACCTGTGTACTTTCCGGAGGCAATTGCTGGTAAAGGTCTTCCCGGAGGAATTTCTAATTCATTTTGATGAACATCATTATCTCCACATTTAGTGGAAGTAACCTCCTACGCCGATCGCTGACAAGGTTACCGGCTGCACTAAACACCTTTTTGGAGTACACACTGGAGGGGGGACAACTTAGGTAAAATAAAGCCAGTTTGTGCAAGGGCCTACAAATTGCCTCTTTTTCCTGCCAGTACACATACGGACTGTCTGACATGCCTACTTGGATGCTGTCACTCATATAATCCTCCACCATTCTTTCAATGGTGACAGAATCATATGCAGTGACAGTAGACGACATATCAGTAATTGTTGGCAGGTCCTTCAGTCCGGACCAGATGTCAATTTTTGCCCCTGACTGCCCTGCATCACCGCCAGTGGGTGGGCTAGGAAATGTTATCCTTTTCCTCGCAGCCCCAGTGGCGGGAGAAATTGAAGGAGGAGCTGTTGACGGGTCACGTTCCGCTTGAGTTGACTATTTACTAACCAGCAGGTCTTTGCACCTCTGCACACTTGTGTCTGCTGGAAAGAGAGATACAATGTAGGCTTTAAACCTAGGATCGAGCACGGTGGCCAAAATGTAGTGCTCTGATTTCAACAGATTGACCACCCTTGAATCCTGGCAAAGCGAATGAAGGGCTCCATCCACAAGTCCCACATACTTTGCGGATTCGCTCTGTCTTAGCTCCTCCTTCAATTTATCCAGCTGCTTCTGCAAAAGCCTGATGAGGGGAATGACCTGACTCAAGCTGGCAGTGCTGAACTGACTTCACGTGTGGCAAGTTTGAAGGGTTGGAGAACCTTGCACAAGACGGAAATCATTCTTAACTGCGCTTGAGTCAGGTGCATTACCCCTCCATTGCCTATATCGTAGGTGGATGTATAGGATTGAATGGCCTTTTGCTGCTCCTCCATCCTCTGAAGCATATAGAGTATTGAATTCCACCTCGTTAGCACCTTTTGGTTCAGTTGATGGCTGGGCAGGTACAGGAGTGTTTGCTGGTGCTCCAGTCTTCAGCACGCAATGGCAGAATGCCGTAAGTGGCCCGCAATTTTTCGGGCCGCCGACAGCATCTTCTGCACACCCCTGTCATTTTTTTTTTAATTATGCACCGCCAAATTAATTGTATATGCAAAACATGGGACATGCTGGAATTTTCTCAGATGTAATGCACGCACAATATTGGTGGCGTTGTCTGATATCACAAATCCCCAGGAGAGTCCAATTGGGGTAAGCCATTCTGCGATGATGTTCCTCAGTTTCCGTAAGATGTTGTCAGCTGTGTGCCTCTTATGGAAAGCGGTGATACATAGTATAGCCTGCCTAGGAACGAGTTGGTGTTTGCGAGATGCTGCACCTCGTGCCGCTGCTGTTGTTGCTGCAGGAGGCCATACATCTACCCAGTGGGCTGTTACAGTCATATAGGCCCTCATTCTGAGTTGATCTCTCGCTAACTGCTTTTAGCAGAATTGCACACGCTAGGCCGCCGTGCTCTGGGAGTGTATCTTAGCTTAGCAGAATTGCGAACGAAAGATTAGCAGAATTGCTACTAAAAAATGTCATGCCGTTTCTGAGTAGCTCCAGACCTACTCCTATCTTGCGATGACTGCAGTCACTTTAGTTCCTGGTTTGACTTCAAAAACACACTCTGCGTTTGACCAGCCACTCCCCCGTTTCTCCAGCCACTCCTGCGTTTTTGCCTGGCACGCCTGTGTTTTTTAGCACACTCCCTGAAAACGCAGAGTTGCCGCCCAGAAACACCTACTAACTGTCAATCATACTACGATCACTCGAGCGACTGAAAAACGTCGCTCGAGCTTCGGTAAAACTACAAAGTTTTGTGTGAAGGAACTTAGCGCAAGTGCGCCGCGTACCATGCACATGCGCATAATTGCTGTTTTTTCACTTGATCACTGTGCTGCAAAAAACGGCAGCGAGCGAACAACTCGGAATGACCATCATAGTCCTTTGTCTGCCCTATTCCACTTGTCCACATGTCGGTGATTAAGTGGACACTGAACACAACCGCATTTTGTAGGACACTGGTGACTATTTTTCTAACGTCTGTGTACATTCTCGGTGTCACCTGCCTATAGAAGTGGAACCTAGATGGGATTTGATACAGGGGACACAGTACCTCAAACAATTCTCTAAGTCCCACGGAACTAATGGTGGATACCGGACGCACCTCTAACACCAACAAAGTTGTCAAGGCCTCAGTTATCCGCTTTGCAAAAGGATGACTGCTGTCATATTTCATCTTCCTCACAAAGGACTGTTGGACAGTCAATTGCTTACTGGAGATAGTACAAGTGGTCTTCCAACTTCCCCTCTGGGATGACTATCGACTCCCAGCAGCAACAACAGCAGCGGCAGCAACAGCAGGCGTATTACTCAAGGATCCTCTGGAGGAATCCCGGTTAGGAGAGGACTCCTCAGTCTTGACAGTGACATGGTCTGCAGGACTACAGACGTTCCTGACTGAGGAGGAAGTTGACGTTGAGGGAGTTAGTGGTGTGGCTTGCAGGAGCTTGGGTACAGGAGGAAGAAGGGATTCAGGTGTCAGTAGACTGCTTACGCTCTTACCCAAAGTTTCACAAATTGACACTGACTTCTGATAAATGTGCAGCAAGTGACGTACAATATAAGGAAGGATGTTCCTAGGTGGTTAACATCCTTACCCCTACTTATTACAGATTGATAGAGGCAACAGATGGCTTGATACCTGTTGTCTGGATTTGTGGAGAAATAATTCCACACTGAAGAGGTGACTTTTTTGGTAGTGTGCCCAGGCATCACAATGGGCTTTTTCGTCCCAAGGACAACATGTGTCTCCCCCAGTGCCTGACTTAAACAAACCACATCACCATCAGAATCCTCATCGTCAACTTCCTCCTCAGTACCTGCAACACCCATATCCGCATCCTGGTGTACTTCAACAGTGACATCTTCAATTTCAATATTAGGAACTGGACTGTGGGTACTCCTTCCAGCACTTGCAGGGTGCGTGCAAATGGTGGAAGGAGCCACCTTTTCCCGGCCATTGTTGGGAAGGTCAGGCATTGCAACTGCCGACACACTTGGACTCTCTTTGGGGATTTGTGATACCATCTCAGAGCGCACAGTTCTTTTCTGTGCTCTTTCCAGCTTAACGCTTACTTTTTCTAGCAGGAGGATGAGGGCTTCCATCGTCATATGAAGCTGAACCACTAGCCATGACCATAGGCCAGGGCCTCAGCCGTTCCTTGCCACTCCGTGTTGTAAATGGCATATTGGCAAGTTTACATTTCTCCTCACACAATTTTAATTTCTTTTTTTTGCTTCTTTTTACTGAACTTTGGCTTTTGGATTTTACATGCCCTCTACTATCACATTGGGCACCGGCCTTGGCAGACGACGTTGATGGCATTTCATTGCCTATGTCATCGCTAGTGGCAGCAGCTTCAGCACTAGGAGGAAGTGGATCTTCTTGGTCTTTCCCTATTTTATCCTCAAAATTTTTGTTCTCCATTATTTTTTGGGAGTAATATGAAACAATATGCGGCACAAGAATGACTGGAATGCCTGATGGACAGGACACTACCATTGGTCTGATGCAGCATAACAGGTTGTTTTTATAATTATTATACTGCAGCAGTGGACATGTAGCAGCAGCGTATATTGTCACTGGAATGACTGATGAGACAGGACACTACCACTGGTCTGATGCAGCACAAGAGGTTGTTGTTAGAATTATTATACTGCAGCAGTGGACATATAGCAGCAGCGTATATTGTCACTGGAATGACTGATGAGACAGGACACTACCACTGGTCTGATGCAGCACAAGAGGTTGTTGTTATAATTATTATACTGCAGCAGTGGACATATAGCAGCAGCGTATATCGTCACTGGAATGACTGGTGAGACAGGACACTACCACTGGTCTGATGCAGTGCAACAGGTTGTTGTTATATTTACTATACTGCAGCATTGGACATATAGCAGCAGCGTATATCGTCACTGGAATGACTGGTGAGACAGGACACTACCACTGGTCTGATGTAGCACAACAGGTTGTTGTTATAATTATTATACTGCAGCAGTGGACATATAGCAGCAGCGTATATCGTCACTGGAATGACTGGTGAGACAGGACACTACCACTGGTCTGATGCAGTGCAACAGGTTGTTGCTATATTTACTATACTGCAGCATTGGACATATAGCAGCAGCGTATATCGTCACTGGAATAACTGATGACACAGGACACTACCACTGGTCTGATGCAGCACAACAGGTACTGTACTGGGGAGGTGATGGAGCAACAGCACAGTATGTCACAATGACATATAAAGTGCTGCAGCCCTTAAAGTCTTCTAAAAGCTCTTTTCAGGGCTGCCTAACACAGCCCCCCCATTAAGTGACCTGCTCTGCAGGCACCAACTTACAAACTGAGCTCCAGTGTCCAGAAGCAGGGTTGTAGAGGAGGCCATGTAGTGCATCCTGTGAACAGTCAAAGCTTTAGACTGTTGGTGCCTCTGGATCAAGATCCCACTCTACACTCCGATGTATTCCCTGTGGAATACATTGTACCCCGCTTCAGAAAATTTGCTGTTGTTATCAGGTCTGAATTAGGCCCTTAGTTTGGATAAAATCATGACAATATCTTTCACACCGTCCCTATATACATAACAATGCAAATGTTAGATTTTATGCCTCAACGTGGAGAATGCTACTGAGTGCATGGAGATGATGGATTTAGCGCTGAGTGTAAGTTTGCAGTAACTTTGGTTCTCTTTTCTCTATGTTTGTGCAGTTCACAGCCAAAGGTCATTCTAACTGTACATTATAAATGATATACCTGTAAAGTGTTGTTTCAAACAAGTTTCATATGACGTTACTATCAGCTGAGCAGACCAGGATTTGGAAGTAGAAGCACATTCAATCCAAATGTAAAGTCTACAAAGCAGATGTCTTACCAGGATGCATTTACATTCAATAACTCACAATATTTGTATGTGTGTCTGCGCTAGAAATAATTGTATTTACTTAAATATTTGACAATATTTAAATACAATTAAAATGAATATTATGATAATTTATTCTATTTTATGAGATGATCACACCCGCATTCCCATGACAGCTCCTGAAACAATCAATATTAATATTATCACATGAAACCATCCTGGTTACTGATGAATATAAATAACTGGGTCCTGGTAAGTATACTGTACGCAGATATCCTGGACCAGTCACATATACAGTAAGAGGGAAGACGTGATACAGGAATACAAGATGAATTCCAGCTCACATAAATTCTATCCTGAACACGGCTTTGATTCTAGAGAACAACTGGAAACATATTTTTCTAACAAACAAGAAATGGGCTTTGGAGATGATACAATGAAATTTCCAATGGAATGTTTACACTGTGCTTTCAGTGAGGGTATGTATATTATACTGACAGTATGTATACTATACTGAACAACTGGCCCTAGTGTGAGTGATTGCATGTGCACAGGTGAGTATTAGGGAAGTTTGACCATGAGGGAGATGTACTAAGCCTTGGGTAGAGGAAAAGTGGTGAGAGATAAAGTGTTATCCAGTCATCTACTAACTGCCATGTTACAGGCTGTGGGGCAAATGTCCTAAGCCTTGGAAAGTGATAAAGTAAAGAGAGAGATAAAGCACAAAACAATGAGATCCTTACTGTCATTTGTTTGCCTGTTTACTGGCAGTTGTATGACTGTTTTCAAAACCACTGCTTCATAAAGCAGTACCGTTGTCGAAAAGAGCTGAGACTTTTGCAAATAAATTGAAAGAATACAATTGGAATTTCATGGAGAGGAGTTGAGAACTCCCAGTCGAGCCTCTCCTTGCTTGACTAGTATTGGGCATTTCCCAAACGCTTGGGACAGGAGTTAATTTGATGTGAAGCAGCAACGCAGTAGAGACAGAGATTTTCAGAACGTTGTCTTTGGCGTTCTAGCTGGGACAGACAAGAATGATTTACTTGCATCGGTTCCTACTTGGAAGCAGAGACCTGATGAGGTGTTGACCCTGCCGAAATCTCATGCAGAGAAAGTCTTCCTCTTTCAATAGCTTGCTCCTGGAAGCATAAGTCCACCTTAGTACATAGGGAGACTAAGGACTCCAACTTAACTGGAAGGTCACGAGTGGCAAGCTAGTCTTTGATTTTCTCAGATAAACCATTCCAAAATGCTGCATAGAGTGCCTCATTATTTTAGCTTAATTCAGAAGCCAATATTTGGAATTGGACCAGGTATTGGCCAACAGAGTGAGACCCTTGCCAGAGGCGTAAGATGTCTGTAGAAGCAGATGTCACTCTCCCAGGTTCATCAAAAATTTGGTGAAAAGATGTTACAAAGTCTTTGTATGAAGACAATATTGCATCAGATTTTTCCCAGAGTGGAGATGCCCAGTCCAGGGCTGACCAGAGCAAAGGGAGGATATATATGCCACCTTGGTACGTTCAGTTGGAAAGTTACTGGGTTGTAAGTCAAAGTGGATCTCACATTAGTTTAAAAAAACCTGCAGTTTTTGGGGTTCCCATCGAATTTGGTAGGAGTAGGAAGTTGAAACCAAGACACTGAAGATGAAGGAAAATCTGGAGGACTTGAAGATGAAGGAATAGTAGCTCAAGGACCCTTGAGTGAAGATTGAATGAAATCCAGGTAACTGGACAATTTATGCTGGCAATGGATCACCTGACCCTGCGCAGCCTCTTGATGTTCTAGGCATGCGGCTAGGATCTGGACTGGCCCTGCAGATGAAGCCTGATCCTTGACTGGATCCATTTGGTCAGTACAAACTGTCACGCCTGAGGGTTGGATTTAGTTAGGGCAGGTGTTTGTAGATGGAGTTGACATAGAGGGAATATAAATGAAGTGAGGAGTCTTTAACCAGGTATGGTGCATGTACTTGGAAGAATCATTGGTGTTCTAGCAGTGACAAGTTCGGAGGCAGATATAATATAAATAAAACTTTATTAAAGAACAAAGTCCATGATTCATTGCAGATACTGTATGATGACAAAAAGATACCTGTTGAGCCACAGATATAATGACCGTAATGGAACTCGAATGATGATCGGAATAAAACCGAAATGGACTGAAGAAAGACAAAGTTCAAATAACAATAATAACCGGAACAGACTGGAGTGCTGACCGGGCTTGATCCCGAATCTTGACACTGGTAGTATTGAAGAAAGACAAAGTTCAAATAACAATAGTATCCGGAATGGAACCAGAACGGACTGGAGTGCTGACCAGGCTTGATCCAGAATCTTGACACTATCAGTACTGTGGAAAGACAAAGTCACTGGAATGAAGGAGCTCAGCACAGAGCTGTAACTTCCTGTAGAGAGACAGTTGTACTGTCGAATTGGTATTTTCAGGAAGTTACCTTTATACCTTGCAGTGTGAATTCATTGGATGTTGTAGTCAGCTGACGAAAGGAGCTCTAGGATTGGACAATGGATGATTAGCTGATGGAATCCAAGATGGCAGCGCCTATGTCCGGAAACTCTGACTAGGCCCAAACACCAGGAACTGAGTATAATGGAGAACAACACTAAAACAATGGGAGACAGTGATGTGAAGCGCTATGCACAGCAGCAGCAGCCGCTGCAGGAGACCTCATGTGGAATCAGCGTCGGCAGACCTCTGGGAGCGATGTGCGGACACAGCATGCATGGACCTCTGCACCATGCAAAGTCCGGACTGTGACATCCTGTCTCTTACTTTTTTAGAAGTATTTGATCATATACCATGAGGGATATAAATCTTTTTATCGGACACAGTTGTATTGGGAACCATTATATTTGACAGAAATTATCTGGTACTTACTTTTTTAAGTGTCTCTCATCAAGATACCTACCACTGAAGAAGTCCTCAGGATGAAATGTGTAGCTCACACATGAATAATGAGGAGAAAGGTTATAATAACATCTCTCCTGGATTGGCTGTAGCCCACTGATATTATTTATGTATGTAAAGTCATTGTATGTAAGGTCTCCTGTATGTAAAGTATTAAAGAATACTGGATTATCTCCTATATAATAGCCCTATTCTGTGACCTTGTGATTCATTTGCTAACGCTGGGCGGAGTCACAACAGTGGGCGGAGTTATTCAAATGAGTCACAGAGATCTGGCCAAATCTACAGGAGACTAGGAGCAGAAGCAGATAGCATGGACATTGGGCATGTCACAGACAGGGCTGCATACCTCCCAGCTTTCTGCAGGAGCTTTCTCCAGGCAGAAGGAGGGAAACACTCGGCGAAAAGGGGGCGTGGCTTCACGGGAGGGTCCCCGTTTTCGTCAGTGAGGGGGCATGCCCAGCGCTCTGTGAGCTGCTGGCATGCCCCCAGGGGCTGATTATGAGTCCGGGGGGCCCAGGGCACTTGAGACAGGGGAGCCCTATCTCATTGCTGTGCCTGCTGGGGGTTGGGGGCGTGGCCTAATCGCGGATCGCGCGGCCACGCCCCCTTACGCAAATTCCGATTTTTGTTTTTATTTTTTTAATGGGATTTTGGCCCCTCAGCTAGGGCTAAATCCAGAGGAGGTGGTCGCTCCCCCCTACACACCCGCACAGGGAGAAGAAAGCAGGGAGACTGCTGCCTCCCTGCAACACCACAGACCTGCCAATATGCAGCAGCGTGTGCTGACTGTAGCACAATGCTGCCACTGTTGCTGGCAGGACGGGGGGGGGGGGAGCTTCTGAGCTGGGACAGAGCTACTCCAGCCGGGGGGGCCTCTAAAACTGTGGGGCCAACGGTACGTATCCCCCCCCCTCCCCCCTTAATCCGGCTCTGCTGCTGGAACCCCCCCATTAATCCGTACCCCCTGATGCCCCCTCTCCCTCTGTCTCCACTATTCACCGCTGCTCTGCTAAGCAGAACAGCGAGTACAGGAGCTTTCCAACTGCCCCCCCCCCCCCCACCGCAGGACACTGCGACCCGCGGGTGGGACAGCGGGACAGACCCCAAAAAATGGGACTGTCCCGCGAAAATCGGGACATTTGGGAGGTATGGGGGTGTGTGAGGGGTATGTCATACAGACAGACGGGCACCGGCTCACTGTGTGCTTGACCCCCCACATCGGCATACTCAGCAGGGTGTCTTTGGTGCGGAGGAGCGTCACTTTCTGACACACTCCACGCTTCTTAGCTGCAGTTTAGTGAGGCACCTGCCGCTGTGCAGGTTCCATACTGCCTCTGTTATCTCCAGCCCCGGCAACCCCACCGCTAGCTGCAGCGCTGCCACCCGCAGTGGAGTGCGCCCAGCTCATTCACACACTTTAGCTGGCGGGTAGCGCTGCAGAAATCCGAGCTGCTTGCAGGCTCTGACCCACTCCTCCCTCCAGCCGCAGCGTCTCCTGGGAGCTAACCAGTCACTCCCAGTCTCCCCTTACCACAGTGCCCGGAAGCCGTGAGGGATGCTATGACCCCCTCCTCCCTCCAGCCGCAGCATCTCCTGGGGGCTAACCAGTCATTTCCAGTCTCACCTTACCACAGTGCCCGGCAGCTGCGCGAGGTCTGCGGTGTGTGACTGAGGAGGGGGGGGAGGGATGCGGACTGGCAGAGAAAGCAGGACTCCAGCCTGAGAGAGTCAGCCATGCCAAGTCTCCAGCAGCAGCAGATCCCAACAGGTTGGAATGGAACAGCAGCAGCCAGCAGCAGTGACTCCGGTAAGACACATCTGTCTGTCACCACTGTTTTGTCCCTAATACCAATCTCTCCCATGCCCTGTGTTCTGTCATGTCCCTGGCCTTGCCCTGCCACCCTTATTCTGGCCCTTTCACCCTTATCCTGGCCCTGTCACCCTTATGCTGGCCCTGTTACCCCTATCCTGGCCCTGTCACCCCTGTGCTTGCCCTGTGAACCCTATACTGGCCCCGTCACCCCTGTCCTGGTCCTGCCGCCCCTACCCTGGCCCTGTCACCCCTATCCTGTCCCTATCATTTCTGTCCTGGCCCCGTCACCCCTGTCCTGGCCCCGTCACCCCTGTCCTGCCCCGTCACCCCTGTCCTGGCCCCGTCACCCCTGTCCTGGCCCCGTCAACCCTGTACTGACCCTGTCACCCCTGTCCTGGCCCTGTTACTGCATACCCTCCAACTACCTTTTATAACATGTACAGTACCCGCAGCGCCTCCAGACCTCTTCCCAATGCACCACACCTCCGCACCTTCCCCTCCACCACATGCGGCACTCCACCCCTCCCCCACATGCTGTGCCTCCAGACCCCCTACACCACCCGTGGCTCCCACTCCTCCACCCCTTTACCACCCACAGCACCTCCAGGCCCCTTCCACCATTCACCCCCCTTATACGTCTCCCCCCACACCTGCCCCCCTCCACCCGCTGCATCTGCAGACACCCTCCTCCATCAGCGGTCCCCCCCTCACCCACCCCTCCCCCACCAATGGCACCCCTGCACCTGCCCCTCCACCACCTGCAGCACCTCCGGACCTCCTTTCCCATCCGCCGCAACACCCGTACCTGCCCCTACCCTACCCATGGTGCCTGCGGTCCCCTACCCAACCCCCGGCACACCCGTCCCTTCCCATCCCACAGCACCTCCGGAACCCTTCACCCATCCACAACATCCCCACACCTGCCCCTCTCCCACCCGTGGCACCCCTGCCCCTCCCCCACCTGCGGTGCCTCCGGACCCCTCCCCCATCTGCATCCCCCACTCCTCTGCCCCTCCCCCACGCGCAGCACCTCCCGAACCTTCCCCATCCGGGCCCCACCCCCACTTCT
This sequence comes from Pseudophryne corroboree, assembly GCF_028390025.1. Lineage (NCBI taxonomy): Eukaryota > Metazoa > Chordata > Amphibia > Anura > Myobatrachidae > Pseudophryne > Pseudophryne corroboree. The sequence goes on along the minus strand of NC_086453.1, from coordinate 80,703,145 downwards.
GCCTCCCCTCCACCCGCAGCATCTACAGACACCATCCGCAGTCCCCCCCGCACCCGCTACATTCTGTACATCGTGCCCTGCAGGTGCTGTTCACGCCGTCGCAAGGGGCTGCGCCTCCTTCACCATCGCACGCCCTTTCATTGTGCAATATTTAACCACTAACAAAGGAATGCAGGTAATACTCCATATAATACAAATATAAAACCCCAGAAAGGCATGCAAGGGTTAAGGGGGCGTAGCCCCTTGCGACGGTGTGAAGAGCGCCCGAAGGGCGCGATGAAGCACCTAGTACTTTAATACTAGTGATGTGCACCGGACATTTTTCGGGTTTTGTGTTTTGGTTTTGGATTCGGTTCCGCGGCCGTGTTTTGGATTCGGACGCGTTTTGGCAAAACCTCCCTGAAAATTTTTTGTCGGATTCGGGTGTGTTTTGGATTCGGGTGTTTTTTTACAAAAACCCTCAAAAACAGCTTAAATCATAGAATTTGGGGGTCATTTTGATCCCATAGTATTATTAACCTCAATAACCATAATTTCCACTAATTTTCAGTCTATTCTGAACACCTCACACCTCACAATATTATTTTTAGTCCTAAAATTTGCACCGAGGTCGCTGGATGACTAAGCTAAGCGACCCAAGTGGCCGACACAAACACCTGGCCCATCTAGGAGTGGCACTGCAGTGTCAGACAGGATGGCACTTCAAAAAAATTGTCCCCAAACAGCACATGATGCAAAGAAAAAAAGAGGTGCACCAAGGTCGCTGGATGGCTAAGCTAAGCGACACAAGTGGCCGACACAAACACCTGGCCAATCTAGGAGTGGAACTGCAGTGTCAGGCAGGATGGCACTTCAAAAAAATAGTCCCCAAACAGCACATGATGCAAAGAAAAACGAAAGAAAAAAGAGGTGCAAGATGGAATTGTCCTTGGGCCCTCCCACCCACCCTTATGTTGTATAAACAGGACATGCACACTTTAACAAACCCATCATTTCAGCGACAGGGTCTGCCACACAACTGTGACTGAAATGACTGGTTGGTTTGGGCCCCCACCAAAAAAGAAGCAATCAATCTCTCCTTGCACAAACTGGCTCTACAGAGGCAAGATGTCCACCTCCTCCTCATCGTCCGATTCCTCGCCCCTTTCACTGTGTACATCCCCTTCCTCACAGATTATTAATTCGTCCCCACTGGAATCCACCATCTCAGGTCCCTGTGTACTTTCTGGAGGCAATTGCTGGTGAATGTCTCCACGGAGGAATTGATTATAATTCATTTTGATGAACATCATCTTCTCAACATTTTCTGGAAGTAACCTCGTACGCCGATTGCCGACAAGGTGAGCGGCTGCACTAAACACTCTTTCGGAGTACACACTGGAGGGTGGGCAACTTAGGTAAAATAAAGCCAGTTTCTGCAAGGGCCTCCAAATTGCCTCTTTTTACTGCCAGTATACGTACGGACTGTCTGACGTGCTTACTTGGATGCGGTCACTCATATAATCCTCCACCATTCTTTCAATGGTGAGAGAATCATATGCAGTGACGGTAGACGACATGTCAGTAATCGTTGGCAGGTCCTTCAGTCCGGACCAGATGTCAGCACTCGCTCCAGACTGCCCTGCATCACCGCCAGCGGGTGGGGTCGGAATTCTTAGCCTTTTCCTCGCACCCCCAGTTGCGGGAGAATGTGAAGGAGGAGCTGTTGACGGGTCACGTTCCGCTTGACTTGACAATTTTCTCACCAGCAGGTCTTTGAACCTCTGCAGACTTGTGTCTGCCGGAAAGAGAGATACAACGTCGGTTTTAAATCTAGGATCGAGCACGGTGGCCAAAGTGTAGTGCTCTGATTTCAACAGATTGACCACCCGTGAATCCTGGTTAAGCGAATTAAGGGCTCCATCCACAAGTCCCACATGCCTAGCGGAATCGCTCTGTTTTAGCTCCTCCTTCAATGTCTCCAGCTTCTTCTGCAAAAGCCTGATGAGGGGAATGACCTGAGTCAGGCTGGCAGTGTCTGAACTGACTTCACGTGTGGCAAGTTCAAAGGGTTGCAGAACCTTGCACAACGTTGAAATCATTCTCCACTGCGCTTGAGTCAGGTGCATTCCCCCTCCTTTGCCTATATCGTAGGCAGATGTATAGGCTTGAATGGCCTTTTGCTGCTCCTCCATCCTCTGAAGCATATAGAGGGTTAAATTCCACCTCGTTACCACCTCTTGCTTCAGATGATGGCAGGGCAGGTTCAGGACTGATTGCTGGTGCTCCAGTCTTCGTCACGCGGTGGCTGAATGCCGAAAGTGGCCCGCAAGTCATCGGGCCACCGACAGCATCTCTTGCACGCCCCTCTCGTTTTTTAAATAATTCTGCACCACCAAATTCAATGTATGTGCAAAACATGGGACGTGCTGGAATTTGCCCAGATGTAATGCACGCACAATATTGCTGGTGTTGTCCGATGTCACAAATCCCCAGGAGAGTCCATTTGGGGTAAGCCATTCTGCGATGATGTTCCTCAGTTTCCGTAAGAGGTTGTCAGCTGTGTGCCTTTTCTGGAAAGCGGTGATACAAAGCGTAGCCTGCCTAGGAACGAGTTGGCGTTTGCGAGATGCTGCTACTGGTGCTGCCGCTGCTATTCTTGCTGCGGGAGGCAATACATCTACCCAGTGGGCTGTCACAGTCATATAGTCCTGAGTCTGCCCTGCTCCACTTGTCCACATGTCCGTGGTTAAGTGGACATTGGGTACAACTGCATTTTTTAGGACACTGGTGAGTCTTTTTCTGAGGTCTGTGTACATTTTCGGTATCGCCTGCCTAGAGAAATGGAACCTAGATGGTATTTGGTACCGGGGACACAGTACCTCAATCAAGTCTGTAGTTGCCTGTGAATTAACGGTGGATAACGGAAAAACGTTTCTCACCGCCCAGGCTGCCAAGGCCTGAGTTATACGCTTTGCAGCAGGATGACTGCTGTTATATTTTATCTTCCTCGCAAAGGACTGTTGGACAGTCAATTGCTTACTGGAAGTAGTACAAGTGGTCTTCCGACTTCCCCTCTGGGATGACGATCAACTCCCAGCAGCAACAACAGCAGCGCCAGCAGCAGTAGGCGTTATACTCAAGGATGCATCAGAGGAATCCCAGGCAGGAGAGGACTCGTCAGACTTGACAGTGACATTGCCTGCAGGACTATTGGCTTTTCTGTGTAAGGAGGAAATTGACACTGAGGGAGTTGGTGGTGTGGTTTGCAGGAGCTTGGTTACAAGAGGAAGGGATTTAGTGGTCAGTGGACTGCTTCCGCTGTCATCCAAAGTTTTTGAACTTGTCACTGACTTATGATGAATGCGCTGCAGGTGACGTATAAGGGAGGATGTTCCGAGGTGGTTAACGTTCTTACCCCTACTTATTACAGCTTGACAAAGGCAACACACGGCTTGACACCTGTTGTCCGCATTTGTGTTAAAATAATTCTACACCGAAGAGGTGATTTTTTTTGTAATTTGACCAGGCATGTCAATGGCCATATTCGTCCCACAGACAACAGGTGTCTCCCCGGGTGCCTGACTTAAACAAACCACCTCACCATCAGAATCCTCCTTGTCAATTTCCTCCCCAGCGCCAGCAACACCCATATCCTCATCCTGGTGTACTTCAACAGTGACATCTTCAATTTGACTATCAGGAACTGGACTGCGGGTGCTCCTTCCAGCACTTGCAGGGTGCGTGCAAATGGTGGAAGGCGCCACCTCTTCCTGTCCAGTGTTCGGAAGGTCAGGCATCGCAGCCGACACAATTGGACTCTCCTTGGGGATTTGTGATTTAGAAGAACGCACAGTTCTTTGCTGTGCTTCTGCCAGCTTAAGTCTTTTAATTTTTCTAGCGAGAGGATGAGTGCTTCCATCCTCATGTGAAGCTGAACCACTAGCCATGAACATAGGCCAGGGCCTCAGCTGTTCCTTGCCACTCCGTGTCGTAAATGGCATATTGGCAAGTTTATGCTTCTCCTCAGACGCTTTTAATTTAGATTTTTGGGTCATTTTACTGAACTTTTGTGTTTTGGATTTTACATGCTCTCTACTATGACATTGGGCATCAGCCTTGGCAGACGACGTTGATGGCATTTCATCGTCTCGGCCATGATTAGTTGCAGCAGCTTCAGCACGAGGTGGAAGTGGATCTTGATCTTTCCCTATTTTACCTTCCACATTTTTGATCTCCATTTTTTAATGTGTAGAATTATATGCCAGTATCAATAGCTATGGCCTACTACTATAAATACTGCGCACAACTGAAATGCACCACAGGTATGGATGGATAGTATACTTGACGACACAGAGGTAGGTAGAGCAGTGGCCTACTGTACCGTACTGCTATATATTATATACTGGTGGTCAGCAAACTGTGCAAAACTGAAATGCACCACAGGTATGGATGGATAGTATACTTGACGACACAAAGGTAGGTAGAGCACTGGCCTACTGTACCGTACTGCTATATATTATATACTGGTGGTCAGCAAACTGTGCAAAACTGAAATGCACCACAGGTATGGATGGATAGTATACTTGACGACACAGAGGTAGGTAGAGCAGTGGCCTACTGTACCGTACTGCTATATATTATATACTGGTGGTCAGCAAACTGTGCAAAACTAAAATGCACCACAGGTATGGATGGATAGTATACTTGACGACAAAGAGGTAGGTAGAGCAGTGGCCTACTGTACCGTACTGCTATATATTATATACTGGTGGTCAGCAAACTGTGCAAAACTGAAATGCACCACAGGTATGGATGGATAGTATACTTGACGACACAGAGGTAGGTAGAGCAGTGGCCTACTGTACCGTACTGCTATATATTATATACTGGTGGTCAGCAAACTGTGCAAAACTGAAATGCACCACAGGTATGGATGGATAGTAGAGATGAGCGGGTTCGGTTCCTCAGAATCCGAACCCCCCCGAACTTCAGCCTTTTTACACGGGTCCGAGGCAGACTCGGATCTTCCCGCCTTGCTCGGTTAACCCGAGCGCGCCCAAACGTCATCATCCCGCTGTCGGATTCTCGCGAGGCTCGTATTCTATCGCGAGACTCGGATTCTATATAAGGAGCCGCGCGTCGCCGCCATTTTCACACGTGCATTGAGATTGATAGGGAGAGGACGTGGCTGGCGTCCTCTCCGTTTAGATAGAGAGTGAGACACTTGATTTACTAGTAATTTAATTTTAGTAATTTTGGGGAGCATTAGGACTGGAGTACTCAGAGAGTGCAGAGTTTTGCTGATAGTTATACTAGTGACCACCAGTTTTATTTATTATTTAAAATCCGTTCTCTGCCTGAAAAAAAACGATACACAGTCACATACCATATCTGTGCTCAGCCTCAGTGTGCTGCATGATAATATCATCTATGTATATCTGACTGTGCTGAGTGCTCTCTGCTCACACAGCTTAATTGTGGGGGAGACTGGGGAGCAGTTATAGCAGGAGTACATAACAGTGCACACTTTTGCTGCCAGTGTGACTGACCAGTGACCACCAGTATATTGTCTGCCTGAAAAAGTTAAACACTCGTGTGGTGTTTTTTTTTTTTTAATTCTATAAACGCATTCTGCTGACAGACAGTGTCCAGCAGGTCCGTCATTCATTATATTATAATATATACCTGCAGTAGTGATATATATATATATTTTTTATATCATTATCATCCAGCCTATACTAGCAGACGCAGTACGGTAGTCCACGGCTGTAGCTACCTCTGTGTCGGAAGTGCTCGCCCATAATTGTATACCTACCTGTGGTGGTTTTTTTTTTTTCTATCTTCTTCATACTAGTAGTTTAGGAGTCTGCTGACAGTGTCCAGCAGGTCCGTCATTATATAATATATACCTGTCCTGCAGTAGTGATATATATATATTTTTTATATCATTATCATCCAGTCTATACTAGCAGATGCAGTACGGTAGTCCACGGCTGTAGCTACCTCTGTGTCGGCAGTGCTCGTCCATAATTGTATACCTACCTGTGGTGGGTTTTTTTTTTCTATCTTCTTCATACTAGTAGTTTAGGAGTCTGCTGACAGTGTCCAGCAGGTCCGTCATTATATAATATATACCTGTCCTGCAGTAGTGATATATATATATATTTTTTATATCATTATCATCCAGTCTATACTAGCAGACGCAGTACGGTAGTCCACGGCTGTAGCTACCTCTGTGTCGGCAGTCGCTCGTCCATAATTGTATACCTACCTGTGGTGGGGTTTTTTTTTCTATCTTCTTCATACTAGTAGTTTAGGAGTCTGCTGACAGTGTCCAGCAGGTCCGTCATTATATAATATATACCTGTCCTGCAGTAGTGATATATATATATTTTTTATATCATTATCATCCAGTCTATACTAGCAGACGCAGTACGGTAGTCCACGGCTGTAGCTACCTCTGCGTCGGCAGTCGCTCGTCCATAATTGTATACCTACCTGTGGTGGTTTTTTTTTTCTATCTTCTTCATACTAGTAGTTTAGGAGTCTGCTGACAGTGTCCAGCAGGTCCGTCATTATATAATATATACCTGTCCTGCAGTAGTGATATATATATATTTTTATATCATTATCATCCAGTCTATACTAGCAGACGCAGTACGGTAGTCCACGGCTGTAGCTACCTCTGTGTCGGCAGTCGCTCGTCCATAATTGTATACCTACCTGTGGTGGGTTTTTTTTTTCTATCTTCTTCATACTAGTAGTTTAGGAGTCTGCTGACAGTGTCCAGCAGGTCCGTCATTATATAATATATACCTGTCCTGCAGTAGTGATATATATATATTTTTTATATCATCATCCAGTCTATACTAGCAGACGCAGTACGGTAGTCCACGGCTGTAGCTACCTCTGTGTCGGCAGTCGCTCGTCCATAATTGTATACCTACCTGTGGTGGGGTTTTTTTTCTATCTTCTTCATACTAGTAGTTTAGGAGTCTGCTGACAGTGTCCAGCAGGTCCGTCATTATATAATATATACCTGTCCTGCAGTAGTGATATATATATATATTTTTTATATCATTATCATCCAGTCTATACTAGCAGACGCAGTACGGTAGTCCACGGCTGTAGCTACCTCTGTGTCGGCAGTCGCTCGTCCATAATTGTATACCTACCTGTGGTGGTTTTTTTTTTCTATCTTCTTCATACTAGTAGTTTAGGAGTCTGCTGACAGTGTCCAGCAGGTCCGTCATTATATAATATATACCTGTCCTGCAGTAGTGATATATATATATTTTTTATATCATTATCATCCAGTCTATACTAGCAGATGCAGTACGGTAGTCCACGGCTGTAGCTACCTCTGTGTCGGCAGTCGCTCGTCCATAATTGTATACCTACCTGTGGTGGTTTTTTTTTTTTTCTATCTTCTTCATACTAGTAGTTTAGGAGTCTGCTGACAGTGTCCAGCAGGTCCGTCATTATATAATATATACCTGTCCTGCAGTAGTGATATATATATATTTTTTATATCATCATCCAGTCTATACTAGCAGACGCAGTACGGTAGTCCACGGCTGTAGCTACCTCTGTGTCGGCAGTCGCTCGTCCATAATTGTATACCTACCTGTGGTGGGGTTTTTTTTTCTATCTTCTTCATACTAGTAGTTTAGGAGTCTGCTGACAGTGTCCAGCAGGTCCGTCATTATATAATATATACCTGTCCTGCAGTAGTGATATATATATATTTTATATCATTATCATCCAGTCTATACTAGCAGACGCAGTACGGTAGTCCACGGCTGTAGCTACCTCTGTGTCGGCAGTCGCTCGTCCATAATTGTATACCTACCTGTGGTGGGTTTTTTTTTTCTATCTTCTTCATACTAGTAGTTTAGGAGTCTGCTGACAGTGTCCAGCAGGTCCGTCATTATATAATATATACCTGTCCTGCAGTAGTGATATATATATATTTTTTATATCATTATCATCCAGTCTATACTAGCAGACGCAGTACGGTAGTCCACGGCTGTAGCTACCTCTGTGTCGACAGTCACTCGTCATCCATAAGTATACTAGTATCCATCTCCATTGTTTACCTGAGGTGCCTTTTAGTTGTGCCTATTAAAATATGGAGAACAAAAATGTTGAGGTTCCAAAAATAGGGAAAGATCAAGATCGACTTCCACCTCGTGCTGAAGCTGCTGCCACTAGTCATGGCCGAGACGATGAAATGCCATCAACGTCGTCTGCCAAGGCCGATGCCCAATGTCATAGTACAGAGCATGTAAAATCCAAAACACTAAATATCAGTAAAAAAAGGACTCAAAAATCTAAAATAAAATCGTCGGAGGAGAAGCGTAAACTTGCCAATATGCCATTTACCACACGGAGTGGCAAGGAACGGCTGAGGCCCTGGCCTATGTTCATGGCTAGTGGTTCAGCTTCACATGAGGATGGAAGCACTCAGCCTCTCGCTAGAAAAATGAAAAGACTTAAGCTGGCAAAAGCACAGCAAAGAACTGTGCGTTCTTCGAAATCACAAATCCACAAGGAGAGTCCAATTGTGTCGGTTGCGATGCCTGACCTTCCCAACACTGGACGTGAAGAGCATGCGCCTTCCACCATTTGCACGCCCCCTGCAAGTGCTGGAAGGAGCACCCGCAGTCCAGTTCCTGATAGTCAGATTGAAGATGTCAGTGTTGAAGTACACCAGGATGAGGAGGATATGGGTGTTGCTGGCGCTGGGGAGGAAATTGACCAGGAGGATTCTGATGGTGAGGTGGTTTGTTTAAGTCAGGCACCCGGGGAGACACCTGTTGTCCGTGGGAGGAATATGGCCATTGACATGCCTGGTGAAAAGATGAGCGCCTGAAATTTTTCGGGTTTTGTGTTTTGGTTTTGGGTTCGGTTCCGCGGCCGTGTTTTGGGTTCGAACTCGTTTTGGCAAAACCTCACCGAATTTTTTTTGTCGGATTCGGGTGTGTTTTGGATTCGGGTGTTTTTTTCAAAAAACACTAAAAAACAGCTTAAATCATAGAATTTGGGGGTCATTTTGATCCCAAAGTATTATTAACCTCAAAAACCATAATTTACACTCATTTTCAGTCTATTCTGAATACCTCACACCTCACAATATTATTTTTAGTCCTAAAATTTGCACCGAGGTCGCTGTGTGAGTAAGATAAGCGACCCTAGTGGCCGACACAAACACCGGGCCCATCTAGGAGTGGCACTGCAGTGTCACGCAGGATGTCCCTTCCAAAAAACCCTCCCCAAACAGCACATGACGCAAAGAAAAAAAGAGGCGCAATGAGGTAGCTGTGTGAGTAAGATTAGCGACCCTAGTGGCCGACACAAACACCGGGCCCATCTAGGAGTGGCACTGCAGTGTCACGCAGGATGGCCCTTCCAAAAAACCCTCCCCAAACAGCACATGACGCAAAGAAAAAAAGAGGCGCAATGAGGTAGCTGTGTGAGTAAGATTAGCGACCCTAGTGGCCGACACAAACACCGGGCCCATCTAGGAGTGGCACTGCAGTGTCACGCAGGATGTCCCTTCCAAAAAACCCTCCCCAAACAGCACATGACGCAAAGAAAAAAAGAGGCGCAATGAGGTAGCTGTGTGAGTAAGATTAGCGACCCTAGTAGCCGACACAAACACCGGGCCCATCTAGGAGTGGCACTGCAGTGTCACGCAGGATGTCCCTTCCAAAAAACCCTCCCCAAACAGCACATGACGCAAAGAAAAAAAGAGGCGCAATGAGGTAGCTGACTGTGTGAGTAAGATTAGCGACCCTAGTGGCCGACACAAACACCGGGCCCATCTAGGAGTGGCACTGCAGTGTCACGCAGGATGTCCCTTCCAAAAAACCCTCCCCAATCAGCACATGATGCAAAGAAAAAGAAAAGAAAAAAGAGGTGCAAGATGGAATTGTCCTTGGGCCCTCCCACCCACCCTTATGTTGTATAAACAAAACAGGACATGCACACTTTAACCAACCCATCATTTCAGTGACAGGGTCTGCCACACGACTGTGACTGATATGACGGGTTGGTTTGGACCCCCCCCAAAAAAGAAGCAATTAATCTCTCCTTGCACAAACTGGCTCTACAGAGGCAAGATGTCCACCTCATCTTCACCCTCCGATATATCACCGTGTACATCCCCCTCCTCACAGATTATCAATTCGTCCCCACTGGAATCCACCATCTCAGCTCCCTGTGTACTTTGTGGAGGCAATTGCTGCTGGTCAATGTCTCCGCGGAGGAATTGATTATAATTCATTTTAATGAACATCATCTTCTCCACATTTTCTGGATGTAACCTCGTACGCCGATTGCTGACAAGGTGAGCGGCGGCACTAAACACTTTTTCGGAGTACACACTTGTGGGAGGGCAACTTAGGTAGAATAAAGCCAGTTTGTGCAAGGGCCTCCAAATTGCCTCTTTTTCCTGCCAGTATAAGTACGGACTGTGTGACGTGCCTACTTGGATGCGGTCACTCATATAATCCTCCACCATTCTATCAATGTTGAGAGAATCATATGCAGTGACAGTAGACGACATGTCCGTAATCGTTGTCAGGTCCTTCAGTCCGGACCAGATGTCAGCATCAGCAGTCGCTCCAGACTGCCCTGCATCACCGCCAGCGGGTGGGCTCGGAATTCTGAGCCTTTTCCTCGCACCCCCAGTTGCGGGAGAATGTGAAGGAGGAGATGTTGACAGGTCGCGTTCCGCTTGACTTGACAATTTTGTCACCAGCAGGTCTTTCAACCCCAGCAGACTTGTGTCTGCCGGAAAGAGAGATCCAAGGTAGGCTTTAAATCTAGGATCGAGCACGGTGGCCAAAATGTAGTGCTCTGATTTCAACAGATTGACCACCCGTGAATCCTTGTTAAGCGAATTAAGGGCTGCATCCACAAGTCCCACATGCCTAGCGGAATCGCTCCCTTTTAGCTCCTTCTTCAATGCCTCCAGCTTCTTCTGCAAAAGCCTGATGAGGGGAATGACCTGACTCAGGCTGGCAGTGTCTGAACTGACTTCACGTGTGGCAAGTTCAAAGGGCATCAGAACCTTGCACAACGTTGAAATCATTCTCCACTGCACTTGAGACAGGTGCATTCCACCTCCTATATCGTGCTCAATTGTATAGGCTTGAATGGCCTTTTGCTGCTCCTCCAACCTCTGAAGCATATAGAGGGTTGAATTCCACCTCGTTACCACTTCTTGCTTCAGATGATGGCAGGGCAGGTTCAGTAGTTTTTGGTGGTGCTCCAGTCTTCTGTACGTGGTGCCTGTACGCCGAAAGTGTCCCGCAATTCTTCTGGCCACCGACAGCATCTCTTGCACGCCCCTGTCGTTTTTTAAAAAATTCTGCACCACCAAATTCAAGGTATGTGCAAAACATGGGACGTGCTGGAATTTGCCCATATATAATGCACACACAATATTGCTGGCGTTGTCCGATGCCACAAATCCACAGGAGAGTCCAATTGGGGTAAGCCATTCCGCGATGATCTTCCTCAGTTGCCGTAAGAGGTTTTCAGCTGTGTGCGTATTCTGGAAAGCGGTGATACAAAGCGTAGCCTGCCTAGGAAAGAGTTGGCGTTTGCGAGATGCTGCTACTGGTGCCGCCGCTGCTGTTCTTGCGGCGGGAGTCCATACATCTACCCAGTGGGCTGTCACAGTCATATAGTCCTGACCCTGCCCTGCTCCACTTGTCCACATGTCCGTGGTTAAGTGGACATTGGGTACAACTGCATTTTTTAGGACACTGGTGAGTCTTTTTCTGACGTCCGTGTACATTCTCGGTATCGCCTGCCTAGAGAAGTGGAACCTAGATGGTATTTGGTAACGGGGGCACACTGCCTCAATAAATTGTCTAGTTCCCTGTGAACTAACGGCGGATACCGGACGCACGTCTAACACCAACATAGTTGTCAAGGCCTCAGTTATCCGCTTTGCAGTAGGATGACTGCTGTGATATTTCATCTTCCTCGCAAAGGACTGTTGAACAGTCAATTGCTTACTGGAAGTAGTACAAGTGGGCTTACGACTTCCCCTCTGGGATGACCATCGACTCCCAGCGGCAACAACAGCAGCGCCAGCAGCAGTAGGCGTTACACGCAAGGATGCATCGGAGGAATCCCAGGCAGGAGAGGACTCGTCAGAATTGCCAGTGACATGGCCTGCAGGACTATTGGCATTCCTGGGGAAGGAGGAAATTGACACTGAGGGAGTTGGTGGGGTGGTTTGCGTGAGCTTGGTTACAAGAGGAAGGGATTTACTGGTCAGTGGACTGCTTCCGCTGTCACCCAAAGTTTTTGAACTTGTCACTGACTTATTATGAATGCGCTGCAGGTGACGTATAAGGGAGGATGTTCCGAGGTGGTTAACGTCCTTACCCCTACTTATTACAGCTTGACAAAGGGAACACACGGCTTGACACCTGTTGTCCGCATTTCTGGTGAAATACCTCCACACCGAAGAGCTGATTTTTTTGGTATTTTCACCTGGCATGTCAACGGCCATATTCCTCCCACGGACAACAGGTGTCTCCCCGGGTGCCTGACTTAAACAAACCACCTCACCATCAGAATCCTCCTGGTCAATTTCCTCCCCAGCGCCAGCAACACCCATATCCTCCTCATCCTGGTGTACTTCAACACTGACATCTTCAATCTGACTATCAGGAACTGGACTGCGGGTGCTCCTTCCAGCACTTGCAGGGGGCGTGCAAATGGTGGAAGGCGCATGCTCTTCACGTCCAGTGTTGGGAAGGTCAGGCATCGCAACCGACACAATTGGACTCTCCTTGTGGATTTGGGATTTCGAAGAATGCACAGTTCTTTGCTGTGCTGCTTTTGCCAGCTTGAGTCTTTTCATTTTTCTAGCGAGAGGCTGAGTGCTTCCATCCTCATGTGAAGCTGAACCACTAGCCATGAACATAGGCCAGGGCCTCAGCCGTTCCTTGCCACTCCGTGTGGTAAATGGCATATTGGCAAGTTTACGCTTCTCCTCCGACAATTTTATTTTAGGTTTTGGAGTCCTTTTTTTTCTGATATTTGGTGTTTTGGATTTGACATGCTCTGTACTATGACATTGGGCATCGGCCTTGGCAGACGACGTTGCTGGCATTTCATCGTCTCGGCCATGACTAGTGGCAGCAGCTTCAGCACGAGGTGGAAGTGGATCTTGATCTTTCCCTAATTTTGGAACCTCAACATTTTTGTTCTCCATATTTTAATAGGCACAACTAAAAGGCACCTCAGGTAAACAATGGAGATGGATACTAGTATACAATTATGGACTGCCTGCCGAGTGCAGACACAGAGGTAGCCACAGCCGTGAACTACCGTACTGTACTGTGTCTGCAGCTAATATAGACTGGTTGATAAAGAGAAGATGTCTATGTAACTATGTATGTATAAAGAAGACTGAAAAAAATCCACGGTTAGGTGGTATACAATTATGGACGGACTGCCTGCCGAGTGCAGACACAGAGGTAGCCACAGCCGTGAACTACCGTACTGTACTGTGTCTGCAGCTAATATAGACTGGTTGATAAAGAGAAGATGTCTATGTAACTATGTATGTATAAAGAAGAATGAAAAAAAACCACGGTTAGGTGGTATACAATTATGGACGGACTGCCTGCCGAGTGCAGACACAGAGGTAGCCACAGCCGTGAACTACCGTACTGTACTGTGTCTGCAGCTAATATAGACTGGTTGATAAAGAGAAGATGTCTATGTAACTATGTATGTATAAAGAAGAATGAAAAAAATCCACGGTTAGGTGGTATTACAATTATGGACGGACTGCCTGCCGAGTGCAGAGACACAGAGGTAGCCACAGCCGTGAACTACCGTACTGTGTCTGCTGCGACTGGATGATAAATGATATAAAAAATATATATATATCACTACTGCAGCCGGACAGGTATATATTATATATTATATAATGACGGACCTGCTGGACACTGTCTGTCAGCAGAATGAGTTTTATTTTTATAGAATAAAAAAAAAAAAAAAAAACACACAAGTGAAGTCACACGACGAGTGTTTAACTTTTTCAGGCAATCACAATATAAGTATACTACTAACTATACTGGTGGTCAGTGTGGTCAGGTCACTGGTCAGTCACACTGGCAGTGGCACTCCTGCAGCAAAAGTGTGCACTGTTTAATTTTAATATAATATGTACTCCTGGCTCCTGCTATAACCTATAACTGGCACTGCAGTAGTGCTCCCCAGTCTCCCCCACAATTATAAGCTGTGTGAGCTGAGCAGTCAGACAGATATATAATATATATAGATGATGCAGCACACTGGCCTGAGCCTGAGCAGTGCACACAGATATGGTATGTGACTGACTGAGTCACTGTGTGTATCGCTTTTTTCAGGCAGAGAACGGATATATTAAATAAACTGCACTGTGTGTCTGGTGGTCACTCACTATATAATATATTATGTACTCCTGGCTCCTGCTATAACCTATAACTGGCACTGCAGTAGTGCTCCCCAGTCTCCCCCACAATTATAAGCTGTGTGAGCTGAGCAGTCAGACAGATATATATAATATTATATATAGATAATAGATGATGCAGCACACTGGCCTGAGCCTGAGCAGTGCACACAGATATGGTATGTGACTGACTGAGTCACTGTGTGTATCGCTTTTTTCAGGCAGAGAACGGATATATTAAATAAACTGCACTGTGTGTCTGGTGGTCACTCACTATATAATATATTATGTACTCCTGGCTCCTGCTATAACCTATAACTGGCACTGCAGTAGTGCTCCCCAGTCTCCCCCACAATTATAAGCTGTGTGAGCTGAGCAGTCAGACAGATATATATAATATTATATATAGATAATAGATGATGCAGCACACTGGCCTGAGCCTGAGCAGTGCACACAGATATGGTATGTGACTGACTGAGTCACTGTGTGTATCGCTTTTTTCAGGCAGAGAACGGATATATTAAATAAACTGCACTGTGTGTCTGGTGGTCACTCACTATATAATATATTATGTACTCCTGGCTCCTGCTATAACCTATAACTGGCACTGCAGTAGTGCTCCCCAGTCTCCCCCACAATTATAAGCTGTGTGAGCTGAGCAGTCAGACAGATATATATAATATTATATATAGATAATAGATGATGCAGCACACTGGCCTGAGCCTGAGCAGTGCACACAGATATGGTATGTGACTGACTGAGTCACTGTGTGTATCGCTTTTTTCAGGCAGAGAACGGATATATTAAATAAACTGCACTGTGTGTCTGGTGGTCACTCACTATATAATATATTATGTACTCCTGGCTCCTGCTATAACCTATAACTGGCACTGCAGTAGTGCTCCCCAGTCTCCCCCACAATTATAAGCTGTGTGAGCTGAGCAGTCAGACAGATATATATAATATTATATATAGATAATAGATGATGCAGCACACTGGCCTGAGCCTGAGCAGTGCACACAGATATGGTATGTGACTGACTGAGTCACTGTGTGTATCGCTTTTTTCAGGCAGAGAACGGATATATTAAATAAACTGCACTGTGTGTCTGGTGGTCACTCACTATATAATATATTATGTACTCCTGGCTCCTGCTATAACCTATAACTGGCACTGCAGTAGTGCTCCCCAGTCTCCCCCACAATTATAAGCTGTGTGAGCTGAGCAGTCAGACAGATATATATAATATTATATATAGATAATAGATGATGCAGCACACTGGCCTGAGCCTGAGCAGTGCACACAGATATGGTATGTGACTGAGTCACTGTGTGCTGTGTATCGCTTTTTTCAGGCAGAGAACGGATTATAAAGTAAACTGCACTGTCCTCACTAGTAAACTCTCTCCACTCAGTCTCTACACTTCTACAGTAACAGTACTCCTCCTAGTCAGCTCCAGTAAATCTCTCTCAGTCTCTTATAATCTAAATGGAGAGGACGCCAGCCACGTCCTCTCCCTATCAATCTCAATGCACGTGTGAAAATGGCGGCGACGCGCGGCTCCTTATATAGAATCCGAGTCTCGCGATAGAATCCGAGCCTCGCGAGAATCCGACAGCGTCATGATGGGTTAACCGAGCAAGGCGGGAAGATCCGAGTCTGCTCGGACCCGTGAAAAAAACCATGAAGTTCTGGCGGGTTCGGATTCAGAGAAACCGAACCCGCTCATCTCTAGAAAATACCAAAAAAATCAGCTCTTCGGTGTGGAAGTATTTCAACAGAAATGCGGACAACATTTGTCAAGCCGTGTGTTGCCTTTGTCAAGCTGTAATAAGTAGGGGTACGGACGTTAACCACCTCGGAACATCCTCCCTTATACGTCACCTGCAGCGCATTCATCATAAGTCAGTGACAAGTTCAAAAACTTTGGGCGACAGCGGAAGCAGTCCACTGACCAGTAAATCCCTTCCTCTTGTAACCAAGCTCACGCAAACCACCCCACCAACTCCCTCAGTGTCAATTTCCTCCTTCCCCAGGAATGCCAATAGTCCTGCAGGCCATGTCACTGGCAATTCTGACGAGTCCTCTCCTGCCTGGGATTCCTCCGATGCATCCTTGCGTGTAACGCCTACTGCTGCTGGCGCTGCTGTTGTTGCTGCTGGGAGTCGATGGTCATCCCAGAGGGGAAGTCGTAAGACGACTTTTACTACTTCCACCAAGCAATTGACTGTCCAACAGTCCTTTGCGAGGAAGATGAAATATCACAGCAGTCATCCTGCTGCAAAGCGGATAACTGAGGCCTTGGCATCCTGGGCGGTGAGAAACGTGGTTCCGGTATCCATCATTACTGCAGAGCCAACTATAGACTTGATTGAGGTATTGTGTCCCCGGTACCAAATACCATCTAGGTTCCATTCCTCTAGGCAGGCGATACCGAAAATGTACAGAGACCTCAGAAAAAGACTCACCAGTGTCCTAAAAAATGCAGTTGTACCCAATGTCCACTTAACCACGGACATGTGGACAAGTGGAGCAGGGCAGACTCAGGACTATATGACTGTGACAGCCCACTGGGTAGATGTATTGACTCCCGCCGCAAGAACAGCAGCGGCGGCACCAGTAGCAGCATCTCGCAAACGCCAACTCTTTCCTAGGCAGGCTACGCTTTGTATCACCGCTTTCCAGAATACGCACACAGCTAAAAACCTCTTACGGCAACTGAGGAAGATCATCGCAGAATGGCTTACCCCAATTGGACTCTCCTGTGGATTTGTGGCATCGAACAACACCAGCAATATTGTGTGTGCATTAAATATGGGCAAATTCCAGCACGTCCCATGTTTTGCACATACCTTGAATTTGGTGGTGCAGAATTTTTTAAAAAACGAGAGGGGCGTGCAAGAGATGCTGTCGGTGGCCAGAAGAATTGCGGGACACTTTCGGCGTACAGGCACCACGTACAGAAGACTGGAGCAACACCAAAAACGCCTGAACCTGCCCTGCCATCATCTGAAGCAAGAAGTGGTAACGAGGTGGAATTCAACCCTCTATATGCTTCAGAGGTTGGAGGAGCAGCAAAAGGCCATTCAAGCCTATACAACTGACCACGATATAGGAGGTGGAATGCACCTGTCTCAAGCGCAGTGGAGAATGATTTCAACGTTGTGCAAGGTTCTGCAACCTTTTGAACTTGCCACACGTGAAGTCAGTTCAGACACTGCCAGCCTGAGTCAGGTCATTCCCCTCATCAGGCTTTTGCAGAAGAAGCTGGAGACATTGAAGGAGGAGCTAACACTGAGCGATTCCGCAAGGCATGTGGGACTTGTGGATGGAGCCCTTAATTCGCTTAACAAGGATTCACGGGTGGTCAATCTGTTGAAATCAGAGCACTACATTTTGGCCACCGTGCTCGATCCTAGATTTAAAACCTACGTTGTATCTCTCTTTCCGGCAGACACAAGTCTGCAGGGGTTCAAAGAACTGCTGGTGAGAAAATTGTCAAGTCAAGCGGAACGCGACCTGTCAACATCTCCTCCTTCACATTCTCCCGCAACTGGGGGTGCGAGGAAAAGGCTCAGAATTCCGAGCCCACCCGCTGGCGGTGATGCAGGGCAGTGTGGAGCGACTGCTGATGCTGACATCTGGTCCGGACTGAAGGACCTGACAACGATTACGGACATGTCGTCTACTGTCACTGCATATGATTCTCTCACCATTGAAAGAATGGTGGAGGATTATATGAGTGACCGCATTTAAGTAGGCACGTCAGACAGTCCGTACGTATACTGGCAGGAAAAAGAGGCAATTTGGAGGCCCTTGCACAAACTGGCTTTATTCTACCTAAGTTGCCCTCCCACAAGTGTGTACTCCGAAAGAGTGTTTAGTGCCGCCGCTCACCTTGTCAGCAATCGGCGTACGAGGTTACTTCCAGAAAATGTGGAGAAGATGATGTTCATTAAAATGAATTATAATCAATTCCTCCATGGAGACATTCACCAGCAGCAATTGCCTCCACAAAGTACACAGGGAGCTGTGATGGTGGATTCCAGTGGGGACATTGATAATCTGTGAGGAGGGGGATGTACACGGTGATGAATCGGAGGATGATGATGAGGTGGACATCTTGCCTCTGTAGAGCCAGTTTGTGCAAGGAGAGATTAATTGCTTCTTTTTTGGTGGGGGTCCAAACCAACCCGTCATTTCAGTCACAGTCGTGTGGCAGACCCTGTCACTGAAATGATGGGTTGGTTAAAGTGTGCATGTCCTGTTTATACAACATAAGGGTGGGTGGGAGGGCCCAAGGACAATTCCATCTTGCACCTCTTTTTTCTTTCATTTTTCTTTGCGTCATGTGCTGTTTGGGGAGTGTTTTTTGGAAGGGCCATCCTGCGTGACACTGCAGTGCCACTCCTAGATGGGCCAGGTGTTTGTGTCAGCCACTAGGGTCGCTTAG
Organism: Pseudophryne corroboree; assembly: GCF_028390025.1. Lineage (NCBI taxonomy): Eukaryota > Metazoa > Chordata > Amphibia > Anura > Myobatrachidae > Pseudophryne > Pseudophryne corroboree. The sequence goes on along the minus strand of NC_086453.1, from coordinate 80,684,240 downwards.
CTTACTCACACAGCTACCTCATTGCGCCTCTTTTTTTTCTTCTTTGCGTCATGTGCTGTTTGGGGAGTATTTTTTGGAAGGGCCATCCTGCCTGACACTGCAGTGCCACTCCTAGATGGGCCAGGTGTTTGTGTCGGCCACTTGGGTCGCTGAGCTTAGTCACACAGCTACCTCATTGCGCCTCTTTTTTTCTTTGCGTCATGTGCTGTTTGGGGAGTGTTTTTTGGAAGGGCCATCCTGCGTGACACTGCAGTGCCACTCCTAGATGGGCCAGGTGTTTGTGTCGGCCACTTGGGTCGCTGAGCTTAGTCATCCAGCGACCTCGGTGCAAATTTTAGGACTAAAAATAATATTGTGAGGTGTTCAGAATAGACTGAAAATGAGTGGAAATTATGGTTATTGAGGTTAATAATACTTTGGGATCAAAATGACCCCCAAATTCTATGATTTAAGCTGTTTTTTAGGGTTTTTTGAAAAAAACACCCGAATCCAAAACACACCCGAATCCGACAAAAAAAATTTGGTGAGGTTTTGCCAAAACGCGTTCGAACCCAAAACACGGCCGCGGAACCGAACCCAAAACCAAAACACAAAACCCGAAAAATTTCCGGTGCACATCTCTAATGGATAGTATACTTGACGACACAGAGGTAGGTAGAGCAGTGGCCTACTGTACCGTACTGCTATATATTATATACTGGTGGTCAGCAAACTGTGCAAAACTGAAATGCACCACAGGTATGGATGGATAGTATACTTGACGACACAGAGGTAGGTAGAGCAGTGGCCTACTGTACCGTACTGCTATATATTATATACTGGTGGTCAGCAAACTGTGCAAAACTGAAATGCACCACAGGTATGGATGGATAGTATACTTGACGACACAGAGGTAGGTAGAGCAGGGGCCTTCTGTACCGTACTCCTATATATTATATACTGGTGGTCAGCAAAATTATGCACTGTACTCCTACTATATTCTACAATGCAGCACAGATATGGAGCGTTTTTCAGGCAGAGAACGTATAATACTGGTGGTCACTGGTCAGCAAAACTCTGCACTGTACTCCTCCTATATAATACTGCTGGTCCGCAGTCCCCACAATAAAGCAGTGTGAGCACAGATATATGCAGCTCACTGAGCACAGATATGGAGCATTTTTCAGGCAGACAACGTATACTGGTGGTCACTGGTCAGCAAAACTCTGCACTGTACTCCTCCTATATAATACTGCTGGTCCCCAGTCTCCACAATAAAGCAGTGTGAGCACAGATATATGCAGCACACTGAGCACAGATATGGAGCGTTTTTCAGGCAGACAACGTATACTGGTGGTCATTGGTCAGCAAAACTCTGCACTGTACTCCTCCTATATAATACTGCTGGTCCCCAGTCCCCACAATAATGCAGTGTGAGCACAGATATATGCAGCACACTGAGCACAGATATGGAGCATTTTTCAGGCAGACAACGTATACTGGTTGTCAGTGGTCAGCAAAACTCTGCACTGTACTCCTCCTATATAATACTGCTGGTCCCCAGTCCCCACAATAAAGCAGTGTGAGCACAGATATATGCAGCACACTGAGCACAGATATGGAGCGTTTTTCAGGCAGACAATGTATACTGGTGGTCACTGGTCAGCAAAACTCTGCACTGTACTCCTCCTATATAATACTGCTGGTCCCCAGTCCCCACAATAAAGCAGTGTGAGCACAGATATATGCAGCACACTGAGCACAGATATGGAGCATTTTTCAGGCAGACAACGTATACTGGTGGTCACTGGTCAGCAAAACTCTGCACTGTACTCCTCCTATACAATACTGCTGGTCCCCAGTCCCCACAATAAAGCAGTGTGAGCACAGATATATGCAGCACACTGAGCACAGATATGGAGAGTTTTTCAGGCAGACAACGTATACTGGTGGTCTCTGGTCAGCAAAACTCTACACTGTACTCCTCCTATATAATACTGCTGGTCCCCAGTCCCCACAATAAAGCAGTGTGAGCACAGATATATGCAGCACACTGAGCACAGATATGGAGCGTTTTTCAGGCAGACAACGTATAATACTGGTGGTCACTGGTCAGCAAAACTCTGCACTGTACTCCTCCTATATAATATACTGGTGGTCCCCAGTCCCCACAATAAAGCAGTGTGAGCACAGATATATGCAGCACACTGAGCACAGATATGGAGCGTTTTTCAGGCAGGCAACGTATAATACTGGTGGTCACTGGTCAGCAAAACTCTGCACTGTACTCCTCCTATAATACTGCTGGTCCCCAGAATAAAGATATTTGCACTGCATCCCCCTGAAACAAAGTGAGAGGACGCCAGCCACGTCCTCTCACTATCATTTCCAATGCACGAGTAAAAAATGGCGGCGACGCGCGGCTCCTTATATAGAATCCGAATCTCGCGAGAATCCGACAGCGGGATGATGACGTTCGGTCGCGCTCGGGTTAAACGAGCCATACGTGAGAATCCGAGTATGCCTCGGACCCGTGTAAAATGGGTGAAGTACGGGGGGGTTCGGATTCCGAGGAACCGAACCTGCTCATTACTATTTAATACTGGTATCTTTTACTGATTGGCTTTTTCTGGGTGATTCTATCTGGTGAGCGGGTATTTCCACGGGATTGCCTTCCTACCTAATACGGGATCAGATCAGCAATATAAGAAGAACTGTATATATAAGAAAGTTTTATCTGTCTACAAACAAAATTATTTTATTTATGGACATTCATGTGTGAATATTGGCTATAAATCCATTTCATTACATATAAGCGCACTCTGAAATTGTGTTAATGTTTGTGTATGTTATTGGTTCCTACTAACAGGGGTTCCTCCAAGAGTTGCAGCTAACTTATTGATTAAGCGCAAGATAAGGGTATTTTTCCATGTGTGTGTGTGTGTGTGTGTGTATATATAATATATATATATAATATATATAATTATACACACAGAACACGCGGCACTCCAGGCTAATGCAGATTAATGACGCAACCGACAGGTAGATATTAATGTTTAAATTCGAAAATACATAGATGAAACATTTACTTTAGAAATGATGTGAGCATTTTCTGAAGGGAATGGCTATTGCATAGTAAGCTGCTACTCAGTTATGATCACTTGCATGCTTGGAAATACTGCTATGTTCCTTATGTGCAGGGGAGCCCATCACACATCACCCAGGAAGAGAGAGGACTGACTCTTCCCAGCCCAGTTGGGGGTGGGGAGAGGGGGGAGTGTCTCCGGCCCACTCCAACAGGCTTTGGTCCAGGTAAATAGTACCCGCACCCCGCACTCTTGGTGCCCCTGCTTATGTTTATTACTGCTATCACTGTAAACATAATTAAATATGTACCCAAATAGTGATTTTAGAGTATTTCCATTATATGGATGACTGATGTTTAAGTACTGTATATTAATTGTATTCAGACACTGGGGTATATTTACTAAAATTCGTATTTGTGCCGATTTGGAGGGAGATTCATCACGAATGACATTGAATGTGTAATTGTGCAACTTTTTGAATTTTTTACGCCTCATTTACTAAGCTGCCGTATTTTACATTTTCGTGTTTTCCGATGTCGATGTCATTCGTTTTTTTTGGCAGTGTTTTACGGGAGTGAATAGTAAAACACTGCCGACATTACAACAATGAAACTCGGCCGGATCTGTGAGATCCGTGCCGGGTTTCATTGTGCATCTTTAAAAAAATAAAAAATAGTTTAAAGTCGAAAAAAAAATGCGTGGGGTCCCCCCTCCTAAGCAAAACCAGCCTCGGGCTCTTTGAGCCGGTCCTGGTTGACAAAATATGGGGGGGGAAATTACAGGGGTTCCCCCATATTTCATCAACCAGCACCGGGCTCTGCGCCTGGTCCTGGTTCAAAAAATACGGGGGACAAAAAGCGTAAGGGTCCCCCGTATTTTTTAAACCAGCACCGGGCTCCACTACTCAGGTACATAATGCCACAGCCGGTGGACACTTTTATAGTGGTCCCGGCGGCCCTGGCATTACATACCCAACTAGTCACCCCTGGCCGGGGTACCCTGGAGGAGTGGGAAACCCTTAAATCAAGGGGTCCCCCCCCCCTCCAGCCACCCAAGGGCCAGGGGTGAAGCCCGAGGCTGTCCCCCCATCCAAGGGCGGCGGGTAGTTGGGTATGTAATGCCAGGGCCGCCGGGACCACTATAAAAGTGTCCACCGGCTGTGGCATTATGTACCTGACTAGTGGAGCCCGGTGCTGGTTTAAAAAATACGGGGGACCCCTACACTTTTTGTCCCCCGTATTTTTTGAACCAGGACCAGGTGCAGAGCCTGGTGCTGGTTGATGAAATATGGGGGAACCCCTGTCACTTTTCCCCCCATATTTTGTCAACCAGGACCGATTCAAAGAGCCCGAGGCTGGTTTTGCTTAGGAGGGGGGACCCCACGCATTTTTTTTTCTAATTTTCCACCATTTCCCACCCATTCCCACTGATAACCATGCACGGAAATCATGGATCCGTGCATGACTATCAGAACACGGTAAAAAAAAGCAGGTCTGTTTTAAATTTTTACGATTTGTATTTTTTCACGGCAGTGTTTGGCTATTGCCGGCAGTGTTTGTGAAATACAAATTTTAGTAAATTACCGAGTTCTATAAAATAACAGGCGTATTTGACCGATGGTGTATTCATTCGTAATTTTTTTCTTTGACTTCAAAAAAAATACGAATGCCCTCATCACTGCTGAGATTTGTGTTTAGTAAATTCCCGAGATGACACTTTAAAGAAAAAACACCAAATCGGTCAAAATCGGGAGCTTAGTAAATATACCCCACTGTGTGTACTTGTGTACTAGTGTACTTGTCCAATACCTACTTTAACAAGAGATGCTATGCTGGAAAAGGTTTGTCTTATAAGAGATAACAAAGCACTTTCCCAGATGAAAGTAGCTGTAATATACTCATTAAGGGCATGATATGGAGTTGAACAGAAATTGCTCACATTTGCTATCATATTGAATGGGCAGAAGAACATGGGTATATTCGCCTGTATAAAAACCTGTATACATTTTATGGTGCACCCCCCATCCCACCCCCCTAAATTGAGGTGATTGCAATCATAATTTAAGAAGGAAGCCCAGGTAGAGAGCATTTTGTCCCTCCTGGAATGGGTCATGTTGGGAGGTATGGATTGTATATATTAAATTTAAAGTAATGGTGTATATTAGATTTGAACTTATAATTTACTAATGCCTGGGTACTGTGTATAGTGCACCTAATTGAAAGACAACTATTTCATAACATGTTTTTGTAGTGGAACAAAATCAATTTAAACAACCTTTAAATACACATAGAAAAATAAAATCTATAATTTATCTTGTTACAGAACAGCAGCCTCTGTTCTACTTACACACTGGGACAGGACTCAGGAGGTCTCTCTCCAGACCCTCATTAGATAACAGGTTAAACAGGACCCAGACACCCAGGTGGGGAGGTGGAGGAGCTGAGATTCCTGGGTCACGTTGCAGCTCTCTCCACCCTCCTATCTCTCCTCTGGCCACAAAGCTCCATCAGTAGCTCATGAAACCTGATACTCCTGTGTCTCTGCCTGCACTGCATACTGTCCTGCTCGCATTCTGGCTGCAGAGGTGTAACTAGGGTTTTCGGAGCCCAGGGCAAGATGAAGAGTGGCGTCCGCCCCTCTACCCCCCCTCCAAATAAAAACACCAAAAGAAGTATGTGCACGCGCCGAAAGCACGCGCGCCGAAAAAAATGGGCGTGGTCACACTCCATAAGGGGTGTGGCCACGCACCAGAAGGGGTGTGGTCACTGAAAATGCCCCACAGTGCCAGTTACATAACCCACAGTGCCAGTTACATTGCCCCACAGAGCCAGATACATGCCCCACAGTGCCAGATACATGCCCCACAGTGCCAGTTACATTGCCCCACAGTGCCAGTTACCTTGCCCCACAGTGCCAGTTACATGCCCCACTGTGCCAGATACATGCCCCACAGTGCCAGATACATGCCCCACAGTGCCAGTTACATTGCCCCACAGAGCCAGTTACATTGCCCCACAGAGCCAGTTACATGCCCCACAGTGTCAGTTACAATGCCCCACAGTGCCAGTTACAATGCCCCACAGTGCCAGATACATTGCCCCACAGTGCCAGTTACAATGCCCCACAGTGCCAGTTACAATGCCCCACAGTGCCAGTTACATTGCCCAACAGTGCCAGATACATGCCCCACAGTGCCATATAGATGCCCCACAGTGCCAGATACAATGCCCCACAGTGCCAGTTGCAATGCCCCACAGTGCCAGATCCATGCCCCACAGTGCCAGTTACATTGCCCCACAGTGCCAGTTACATTGCCCCACAGTGCCTGCCCCCCCGCTCACTCACCGCTTCTTCCCGTTCCCTTGTGGCTGTGCTATGTGTGGGGAGGAGAGCGCAGCGCCTCTCCTGCCCCTCACCGCTCCAGGTCTCCGGCGGCAGCTATGTGGCGCCGGTTTGCTAGCCAATCAGAGCTCACGGACCAGCAGCCAACCAGGAGCCGGTCTGCAAGCTCTGATTGGCTAATGCCGCCGGAGACCCGACACACGCGGTACTGGCAGCGGTGGTGAGGGGTAGGGCGAGACGCTGCGCTCTCCTCCCCTCACATTGCGGCGTGACGGGGGGGAGTGGGGCATGATGCCCTGGCCGGCGGCGGCGCCCCCCTCTGCTGGGCCTACCAAGGTACCCAGGCCACATGCCCCACTCGCCCTACCCTAGTTACGCCTCTGTCTGGCTGCCTGGGTCTGCTGCTGCATAAGAGGGAAAGCTAGTGATGTCAATGTGCTCTGGCTGAGGAGCTCCCTGACAAACCCTCCCCAAGCCTAACCCTCCCTGGGAGTGCCTAAAGCTAATCCCCCCCTCCCTGTAGCCGAACCCTAACCCTCCCTCCCTCCCATGCAGGCCCCCCCTACCTGTTTTTAAAAGTGTCAAAATGTATTGTACAGTGTTTATTTCATGCAAATGTGCTTGAAAAGTGTACTTATAATTAGTGATGAGCGGGTTCGGTTTCCGAGAAACCGAACCCCCCCGAACTTTACCCTTTTTACACGGGTCCGAGCCATACTCGGATTCTCCCGTATGGCTCGGCTAACCCGAGCGCGCCCGAACGTCATCATCCCGCTGTCGGATTCTCGCGAGATTCGGATTCTATATAAGCAGCCGCGCGTCGCCGCCATTTTCACTAGTGCATTGGAGATGATAGGGAGAGGACGTGGCTGGCATCCTCTCCGTTTATTGTAGAAGACAGTTGATTCTTGTTTGTTTTTTATTGCTTAATTGTGGGGAGGATTGGGGAGCAGCTGTTAGGAGTACGGTGCAGAGTTTTGCTGATAAGTGACCACCAGTTTTTTTATCCGTTCTCTGCCTGAAAAAAACGCTCCATACCATATCTGTGCTCAGTGTGCTGCATGATATATCTGTGCTGAGTGCTCACACTGCTTAATTGTGGGGACTGGGGAGCAGCTATAGCAGGAGTACAGTGCAGAGTTTTGCTGACAGTGACCACCAGTATACGTTGTCTGCCTGAAAAACACTCCATATCTGTGCTCACAGTGTGCTGCTTTATGGGGACCACCAGTATAATTAATATTATATAGGAGTAGTACAGTGCAGAGTGCACTGCTGTACCTACCTCTGTGTCGTCACTCGTCATCCATTAAGTATACTATCCATCTACATTGTATACCTGTGGTGCATTTTTTTAGACTAGTTTAGCAGTTTGCTGACAGTGTCCACCAGTATACTATATATAGCAGTACGGTAGGCCACTGCTGTACCTACCTCTGTGTCGTCACTCGTCATCCATTAAGTATACTATCCATCTACATTGTATACCTGTGGTGCATTTTTTTAGACTAGTTTAGCAGTTTGCTGACAGTGTCCACAAGTATACTATATATAGCAGTACGGTAGGCCACTGCTGTGGACCTACCTCTGTGTCGTCACTCGTCATCCATTAAGTATACTATCCATCTACATTCTATACCTGTGGTGCATTTTAGTTTTGCAGTTTGCTGACAGTGTCCACCAGTATACTATATATAGCAGTACGGTAGGCCACTGCTGTGTACCTACCTCTGTGTCGTCACTCGTCATCCATTAAGTATACTATCCATCTACATTCTATACCTGTGGTGCATTTTAGACAGTTTAGCAGTTTGCTGACAGTGTCCACCAGTATACTATATATATACTTATAGCAGTACGGTAGGCCACTGCTGTACCTACCTCTGTGTCGTCACTCGTCATCCATTAAGTATACTATCCATCTACATTCTATACCTGTGGTGCATTTTAGACAGTTTTGCAGTTTGCTGACAGTGTCCACCAGTATACTATATATAGCAGTACGGTAGGCCACTGCTGTGTACCTACCTCTGTGTCATCACTCGTCATCCATTAAGTATACTATCCATCTACATTCTATACCTGTGGTGCATTTTAGTTTTGCAGTTTGCTGACAGTGTCCACCAGTATACTATATATAGCAGTACGGTAGGCCACTGCTGTGTACCTACCTCTGTGTCGTCACTCGTCATCCATTAAGTATACTATCCATCTACATTCTATACCTGTGGTGCATTTTAGTTTTGCAGTTTGCTGACAGTGTCCACCAGTATACTATATATAGCAGTACGGTAGGCCACTGCTGTACCTACCTCTGTGTCGTCACTCGTCATCCATTAAGTATACTATCCATCTACATTGTATACCTGTGGTGCATTTTTTTAGACTAGTTTAGCAGTTTGCTGACAGTGTCCACCAGTATACTATATATAGCAGTACGGTAGGCCACTGCTGTGTACCTACCTCTGTGTTGTCACTCGTCATCCATTAAGTATACTATCCATCTACATTCTATACCTGTGGTGCATTTTAGTTTTGCAGTTTGCTGACAGTGTCCACCAGTATACTCTATATAGCAGTACGGTAGGCCACTGCTGTGTACCTACCTCTGTGTCGTCACTCGTCATCCATTAAGTATACTATCCATTTACATTCTATACCTGTGGTGCATTTTAGTTTTGCAGTTTGCTGACAGTGTCCACCAGTATACTATATATAGCAGTACGGTAGGCCACTGCTGTACCTACCTCTGTGTCGTCACTCGTCATCCATTAAGTATACTATCCATCTACATTGTATACCTGTGGTGCATTTTTTTAGACTAGTTTAGCTGTTTGCTGACAGTGTCCACCAGTATACTATATATATAGCAGTACGGTAGGCCACTGCTGTGTACCTACCTCTGTGTCGTCACTCGTCATCCATTAAGTATACTATCCATCTACATTGTTTGCCTGTGGTGCATTTTTTTAGACTAGTTTAGCAATTTGCTGACAGTGTCCACCAGTATACTATATATAGCAGTACGGTAGGCCACTGCTGTACCTACCTCTGTGTCGTCACTCGTCATCCATTAAGTATACTATCCATCTACATTGTATACCTGTGGTGCATTTTTTAAGACTAGTTTAGCAGTTTGCTGACAGTGTCCACCAGTATACTATATATAGCAGTACGGTAGGCCACTGCTGTGTACCTACCTCTGTGTCGTCACTCGTAATCCATTAAGTATACTATCCATCTACATTGTATACCTGTGGTGCATTTTTTTAGACTAGTTTAGCAGTTTGCTGACAGTGTCCACCAGTATACTATATATAGCAGTACGGTAGGCCACTGCTGTACCTACCTCTGTGTCGTCACTCGTCATCCATTAAGTATACTATCCATCTACATTGTATACCTGTGGTGCATTTTTTTAGACTAGTTTAGCAGTTTGCTGACAGTGTCCACCAGTATACTATATATAGCAGTACGGTAGGCCACTGCTGTGTACCTACCTCTGTGTCGTCACTCGTAATCCATTAAGTATACTATCCATCTACATTGTATACCTGTGGTGCATTTTTTTAGACTAGTTTAGCAGTTTGCTGACAGTGTCCACCAGTATACTATATATAGCAGTACGGTAGGCCACTGCTGTACCTACCTCTGTGTCGTCACTCGTCATCCATTAAGTATACTATCCATCTACATTGTATACCTGTGGTGCATTTTTTTAGACTAGTTTAGCAGTTTGCTGACAGTGTCCACCAGTATACTATATATAGCAGTACGGTAGGCCACTGCTGTGTACCTACCTCTGTGTCGTCACTCGTCATCCATTAAGTATACTATCCATCTACATTGTTTGCCTGTGGTGCATTTTTTTAGACTAGTTTAACAGTTTGCTGACAGTGTCCACCAGTATACTATATATAGCAGTACTGTAGGCCACTGCTGTACCTACCTCTGTGTCGTCACTCGTCATCCATTAAGTATACTATCCATCTACATTGTATACCTGTGGTGCATTTTTTTAGACTAGTTTAGCAGTTTGCTGACAGTGTCCACCAGTATACTATATATAGCAGTACGGTAGGCCACTGCTGTGTACCTACCTCTGTGTCGTCACTCGTCATCCATTAAGTATACTATCCATCTACATTGTATACCTGTGGTGCATTTTAGTTTTGCGCAGTAAATATAGTAGTAGGCAATTGCTATTGATACTGGCATATAATTCCACACATTAAAAAATGGAGAACAAAACTTTGGAGGTTAAAGGGAAAGATCAAGATCCACTTCCACCTCGTGCTGAAGCTGCTGCCACTAGTCATGGCCGGGACGATGAAATGCCATCAACGTCGTCTGCCAAGGCCGATGCCCAATGACATAGTAGAGAGCATGTAAAATCCAAAACACAAAAGTTCAGTAAAATGACCCAAAAAATCAAAATTAAAAGCGTCTGAGGAGAAGCGTAAACTTGCCAATATGCCATTTACAACACGGAGTGGCAAGGAACGGCTGAGGCCCTGGCCTATGTTCATGGCTAGTGGTTCAGCTTCAAATGAGGATGGAAGCACTCATCCTCTCGCTAGAAAAAAGAAAAGACTTAAGCTGGCAAAAGCACAGCAAAGAACTGTGCGTTCTTCAAAATCACAAATCCCCAAGGAGAGTCCAATTGTGTCGGTTGCGATGCCTGACCTTCCCAACACTGGACGGGAAGAGCTTGCGCCTTCCACCATTTGCACGCCCCCTGCAAGTGCTGGAAGGAGCACCCGCAGTCCAGTTCCTGATAGTCAAATTGAAGATGTCACTGTTGAAGTACACCAGGATGAGGATATGGGTGTTGCTGGCGCTGGGGAGGAAATTGACAAGGAGGATTCTGATGGTGAGGTGGTTTGTTTAAGTCAGGCACCCGGGGAGACACCTGTTGTCCGTGGGAGGAATATGGCCATTGACATGCCTGGTCAAAATACAAAAAAAATCAGCTCTTCGGTGTGGAATTATTTCAACACAAATGCGGACAACAGGTGTCAAGCAGTAATAAGTAGGGGTAAGGACGTTAACCACTTCGGAACATCCTCCCTTATACGTCACCTGCAGCGCATTCATCATAAGTCAGTGACAAGTTCAAAAACTTTGGGTGACAGCGGAAGCAGTCCACTGACCACTAAATCCCTTCCTCTTGTAACCAAGCTCCTGCAAACCACACTACCAACTCCCTCAGTGTCAATTTCCTCCTTACCCAGGAAAGCCAATAGTCCTGCAGGCCATGTCACTGTCAAGTCTGACGAGTCCTCTCCTGCCTGGGATTCCTCCGATGCATCCTTGAGTGTAACGCCTACTGCTGCTGGCGCTGCTGTTGTTGCTGCTGGGAGTCGATCGTCACCCCAGAGGGGAAGTCGGAAGACCACTTGTACTACTTCCAGTAAGCAATTGACTGTCCAACAGTCCTTTGCGAGGAAGATGAAATATCACAGCAGTCATCCTGCTGTAAAGCAGATAACTGAGGCCTTGGCAGCCTGGGCGGTGAGAAACGTGGTTCCGGTATCCATCGTTAATTCAGAGCCAACTAGAGACTTGATTGAGGTACTGTGTCCCCGGTACCAAATACCATCTAGGTTCCATTTCTCTAGGCAGGCGATACCGAAAATGTACACAGACCTCAGAAAAAGACTCACCAGTATCCTAAAAAATGCAGTTGTACCCAATGTCCACTTAACCACGGACATGTGGACAAGTGGAGCAGGGCAGACTCAGGACTATATGACTGTGACAGCCCACTGGGTAGATGTATTGCCTCCCGCAGCAAGAACAGCAGCGGCGGCACCAGTAGCAGCATCTCGCAAACGCCAACTCGTTCCTAGGCAGGCTACGCTTTGTATCACCGCTTTCCAAAATAGGCACACAGCTGAAAACCTTTTACGGCAACTGAGGAAGATCATCGCAGAATGGCTTACCCCAATTGGACTCTCCTGGGGATTTGTGACATCGGACAACGCCACCAATATTGTGCGTGCATTACATCTGGGCAAATTCCATCACGTCCCATGTTTTGCACATACCTTGAATTTGGTGGTGCAGAATTATTTAAAAAACGACAGGGGCGTGCAAGAGATGCTGTCGGTGGCCCGAAGAATTGCGGGCAACTTTCGGCATTCATGCACCGCATACAGAAGACTGGAGCACCACCAAACATTCCTGAACCTGCCCTGCCATCATCTGAAGCAAGAGGTGGTAACGAGGTGGAATTCAACCCTCTATATGCTTCAGAGGATGGAGGAGCAGCAAAAGGCCATTCAAGCCTATACATCTGGCCATGATATAGGCAAAGGAGGTGGAGTGCACCTGACTCAAGCGCAGTGGAGAATGATTTCAACGTTGTGCAAGGTTCTGCAACCCTTTGAACTTGCCACACGTGAAGTCAGTTCAGACACTGCCAGCCTGAGTCAGGTCATTCCCCTCATCAGGCTTTTGCAGAAGAAGCTGGAGACATTGAAGGAGGAGCTAAAACAGAGCGATTCCGCTAGGCATGTGGGACTTGTGGATGGAGCCCTTAATTCGCTTAACCAGGATTCACGGGTGGTCAATCTGTTGAAATCAGAGCACTACATTTTGGCCACCGTGCTCGATCCTAGATTTAATACCTACGTTGTATCTTTCTTTCCGGCAGACACAAGTCTGCAGAGGTTCAAAGACCTGCTGGTGAGAAAATTGTCAAGTCAAGCGGTACGTGACCTGTCACCATCTCCTCCTTCACATTCTCCCGCAACTGGGGGTGCGAGGAAAAGGCTAAGAATTCCGAGCCCACCCGCTGGCGGTGATGCAGGGCAGTCTGGAGCGAGTGCTGACATCTGGTCCGGACTGAAGGACGTGGCAACGATTACTGACATGTCGTCTACTGTCACTGCATATGATTCTCTCACCATTGAAAGAATGGTGGAGGATTATATGAGTGACTGCATCCAAGTAGGCACGTCAGACAGTCCGTACGTATACTGGCAGGAAAAAGAGGCAATTTGGAGGCCCTTGCAGAAACTGGCTTTATTCTACCTAAGTTGCCCTCCCTCCAGTGTGTACTCCGAAAGAGTGTTTAGTGCAGCCGCTCACCTTGTCAGCAATCGGCGTACGAGGTTACTTCCAGAAAATGTGGAGAAGATGATGTTCATTAAAATGAATTATAATCAATTCCTCCGTGGAGACATTCACCAGCAGCAATTGCCTCCAGAAAGTACACGGGGACCTGAGATGGTGGATTCCAGTGGGGACGAATTAATAATCTGTGAGGAGGGGGATGTACACAGTGAAAGGGGTGAGGAATCGGAGGATGATGATGAGGTGGACATCTTGCCTCTGTAGAGCCAGTTTGTGCAAGGAGAGATTGATTGCTTCTTTTTTGGTGGGGGGCCCAAACCAACCAGTCATTTCAGTCACAGTCGTGTGGCAGACCCTGTCACTGAAATGATGGGTTTGTTAAAGTGTGCATGTCCTGTTTATACAACATAAGGGTGGGTGGGAGGGCCCAAGGACAATTCCATCTTGCACCTCTTTTTTCTTTCATTTTTCTTTGCATCATGTGCTGTTTGGGGACAATTTTTTTGAAGGGCCATCCTGCCTGACACTGCAGTGCCACTCCTAGATGGGCCAGGTGTTTGTGTCGGCCACTTGTGTCGCTTAGCTTAGTCACACAGCCACCTTGGTGCACCTCTTTTTTTCTTTGCATCATGTGCTGTTTGGGGAGTATTTTTTTGAAGGGCCATCCTGTCTGACACTGCAGTGCCACTCCTACATGGGCCAGGTGTTTGTGTCGGCCACTTGTGTCGCTTAGCTTTGTCACACAGCGACCTTGGTGCGCCTCTTTTTTTTTTTTTGCATCATGTGCTGTTTGGGGACAATTTTTTGGAAGGGCCATCCTGTCTTGATTGACACTGCAGTGCCACTCCTAGATGGGCCAGTTGTTTGTGTCGGCCACTTGTGTCGCTTAGCTTAGTCACACAGCCACCTTGGTGCGCCTCTTTTTTTCTTTGCATCATGTGCTGTTTGGGGACTATTTTTTTGAAGGGCCATCCTGCCTGACACTGCAGTGCCACTCCTAGATGGGCCAGGTGTTTGTGTCGGCCACTTGTGCAAATTTTAGGACTAAAAATAATATTGTGAGGTGTGAGGTGGTCAGAATAGACTGGAAATGAGTGGAAATTATGGTTATTGAGGTTAATAATACTATGGGATCAAAATGACCCCCAAATTCTATGATTTAAGCTGTTTTTGAGGGTTTTTTGAAAAAAACACCCGAATCCAAAACACACCCGAATCCGACAAAAAATTTTCGGTGAGGTTTTACCAAAACGCGTCCGAATCTAAAACACGGCCGCGGAACCGAACCCAAAACCAAAACACAAAACGCGAAAAATTTCCGGTGCACATCTCTACTTATAATTGATTTCCTACATTTTCATAACCAACTCGGTTCAAAAAAACACCTCTGAATTTTTTAAGAGTTTTAGAGCTGTTTTGTGTCTGACTTGCAAAATGGGACTCCATTATATTAGCTGAGTTGTATACTTAACATGGACAAAACATCTGTATCTGACGGTTTATCTGGCGCTCTACTTAAGAGCAGAAAGCGTCCGAAAAATCTGGTATTCGGCTATTAATACATTAGCTGACTTTGAAAAAAAAAAATTCTGTAGTTTCAGAGTAGCTCAAAACCTACTCAGCGCTTGCGATCACTTCAGACCATTCAGTTCCGGATTTGACGTCACAAACATGCCCTGCGTTCGCCCAGCCACGCCTGCGTTTTCCTGGCACGCCTGCGTTTTTCTGAACACTCCCTGAAAATATTCAGTTGACACTCAGAAACGCCCACTTCATGTCAATCACTCTGCGGGCCAGCAGAGCGACTGAAAAGCTTCGCTAGACCTTGTGTGAAACTACATCGGCCGTTGTGAAAGTACGTCGCACGTGCGCATTGCGCCGCATGCGCAGAAGTGCCTTTTTTTGCATCATCTCTGCGCAGCGAACATTTTCAGCTAGCGATCAACTCGGAATGACCCCCTTAAGTTAAAAAACACCAATGTGTGACATTTATAGAAGAATAACAATTAAATCACCATGGGTAACGAGTCCTCTAAACTCCATGGAACAGGTATAACCAATAATTGGATGGAATCCCTGTGTAAGGTATTCTTCATTGTAAGGTATTTATTTCTTAGATACTTTGTTGTACCTGAAAGATACATGTCTCCCTATCCCAAACCCTGTAGAGCAAATAAGGATAGTTGGAGACACTTCAAATGCACAAAACATAATGCAGCATTCCTTTAAAATGAACACATTTAATGAGACAATTGCACTTAAAGGAGAAAAAATGTAAAACAGTATATCACAATTAGCTCCACTGGACATTGCAGCATTCAAACATCACCCTGGGGGATTCCTGGATCCTCAGATGGGCAGCTAATGGACAGGTTCCAAGCTCCGGATGCCCAGTTCCACACAAGAAAAAGATTCCCCAGGGAGGTAGATGTGTACTGGAGTCCACAAATAAAACATGTGAGCCACGCTTAATGCGTATCAGACAGAATGTCCTTCACCAGAAACCTATATGAAAGAGCTATTCATTACAGCAGGGGTGGGGAACCTTTTTTCTACCAAGGTCCATTTGGATATTTATAAAATCCTTCGGGGGCCATACAAAAATTATCAACTTAAAAATGGGCCTGCCCCCAGTAGATATGCCCCCAGTAGTTATGCCCCAGTAGATATGTCCCCAGTCAGTAGTTATGCCCCCAGTAGATATCCCCCAGTAAGTATGCCCCCAGTCACTTGTTATGCCCCATTAGATATGCCCCGTCACTTGTTATGCCCCATTAGATATGCCACCAGTCAGTTGTTATGTCCCATTAGATATGCCCTTTAGTAGTGATGCTTACACACACACAAACACACACACACACACACACACACACACACACACACACACACACACACACACACACATATTAAAAGAAGAAAAAAACACAATACTCACCAGCCCCACTCCTGCTTCCGGACCGTTGCCCTCTGCCTGGCCGCTCACTCCTCAAAACTATGGGAGAGAAGTCATGACATCTCTCCTATAACACCGCACAGCAGCACACGCACACTGCCAGAGCCGGAAGCCAGAGCTTAGGAGTGAGCTCCTGCCTCTGGCTGCTACTGAGGGTAAGAAGCTAGGTTCCCACTAGTAACAAAATCTCAGCGGGCGCCCGGCTAGGTGAGCCGGGCCGGATCAAGTGGCTCTGCGGACCTTATACGGCCCTCGGGCCTGAGGTTCCCCACCCCTGCATTACAGACAGGGCAGTCGAGAGCTGGACTGGGCCCAGGTACTTTTCAAGGGGCGTGGCCTAATCACAGGAGGTGCGGTCATGAACCCTTAGAAAAAAAACCTGTAAAAAATAGTATTTTTAGCATCTCTATGGCCACACTGCAGCCCAGTACACAGCACCTACAGTGTGCTGGGCTGAGGAGAAGAGCTGCAGCTGCTGCTGCCAAGTAAGGAGGAGGGGGCCGGGCCCCTACTGGACCCTCACTGGGCCCCTCCATCAGACCAGGCACAATCTAGCACATCGCTCATTTCACCCGCTGGGTGAAATGAGCGCCCCGTCCACCCCCTTGCTCAGCACACATTGCGCTGTGCTGAGCGGGGGAGGCATGTGTGCTGAGAGGTCTGTTACAGATCACTCAGCACACATCTCCCCCCGTGTCTACTGCCCTTTAGGGGCTGATTTATCAGCAAATTTTATCCTTCTCAACGAGTTTTAAAACTCATTGCATATGACAAATGGTGCTCCAACCAAAGAGCTCCTATCTGTCATGTGTTTGAAAAATGAAAGGAGCTGATTGGCTGGAGCACCATTTATGATATGCAATGAGTTTTATAACTCATTACATATGATAAAACTCATTGACAAATCAGCCCCTAAATGTGTTTGATATTGCAACACACAAAATAAACAGTTGCAGCACAAAAGGTGATTTGTTACAATGTCAGATGAGTCACTGGTTGTAATATAATAGACAATACAGGGTACTTTCTGAATAACAACAAAGTTATTATATACTAATTAACTGCTTTTATCAGGAGCTGCATGAAATAATATACAGATGTTTTATTTCTCATCTTACAGGTAATTGTTTGCTGCATGTGTATGCATCACTGTTTGTATATTGGCCCTCATTCCGAGTTGTTCGCTCGCTGCTAATTTTAGTAGAATTGCTAATAGGCTAAAATCCGGCAGTTCTGCGCATGCGTATGCATCTCAGGGCACACGCGCTAAGCAAATTTACACAAAACTATGTTATTTTACTCACAGGCGAACAAAGCTTTTCAATCGCTCTGCTGATTGACAGAAAGTGGGAGTTTCTGGGTGGAAACTGGCCGTTTTCAGGGAGTGTGCTAAAAAACGCAGGCGTGCCAGGTAAAAACGCAGGAGTGTCTGGAGAAACGGAGGAGTGACTGTTCGGACGCTGGGCGTGTTTGTGACGTCAAACCAGGAACTAAACGGACTGAGGTGATCGCAGTCTAGGAGTAGGTCTGGAGCTACTCAGAAACTGCAAGGAAATTGCTTTCGTTAGCAATTCTGCTAATGGCCCTCATTCCGAGTTGTTCGCTCGCAAGCTGCTTTTAGCAGCATTGCACACGCTAAGCTGCCGCCTACTGGGAGTGAATCTTAGCTTAGCAAAATTGCGAACGAAAGATTCGCAATATAGCGAAAAGACTTCTCTGTGCAGTTTCTGAGTAGCTCGAGACTTACTCTGCCAGTGCGATCAGTTCAGTGCTTGTCGTTCCAGGTTTATCGTCACAAACACACCCAGCGTTCGCCCAGACACTCCTCCGTTTCTCCAGCCACTCCCGCGTTTTTCTCAGAAACTGTAGCGTTTTTTAACACACTCCCATAAAACGGCCTGTTTCCGCCCAGAAACACCCACTTCCTGTCAATCACACTCTGATCAACAGAACGAAGAAAAAACCTCGTAATGCCGTGAGTAAAATACCAAACTTCTTAGCAAATTTACTTGGCGCAGTCGCAGTGCGAACATTGCGCATGCGCAATTAGCGGAAAATCGCTGCGATGCGAAGAAAATTACCGAGCGAACAACTCGGAATGAGGGCCAATATTAGCAGAATTGCTAATCTTTCGTTAGCAATTCTGCTATGCTAAAATACACTCCCAGAGGGCGGCGGCTTTGTGTTTGCATTTCTGCTAAAAGTAGCTAGCAAACGAACAACTCGGAATGAGGGCCATTCTCCCCGTACTTGCGTGGGTTTCCTCCAGGCGCTCCGGTTTCCTCCCACAATCCAAAAATATACTGGTAGGTTAATTGGCTCCCAACAAAATTAACCCTAGTGTGTATGTGTCTGTGCGTACATGTGATAGGGAATATAGATTGTAAGCTCCACTGGGGCAGGGACTGATGTGAATGAGCAAATATTCTCTGTAAAGCGCTGCGGAATATGTGTGCGCTATATAAATAACTGGTAATAAATAAATAAATAAATCACGGCAGCGAATTCCCGTACCCTGCTGTGACTAGTGCCATACTTTGCAGGGACGTGCGGTGAGCTAAATAGCTCAGGAAGCACTGGCTAGCACCAGAGCCAGATTTACATGCAATATATGTGCCAAAGCGTACATCTGGGCATTATACACAGGTGCAGCACTATAAACTCCTGGAAATGTGGTGAGTTTTGTTAAGAGATGTGCGGAAAAGTTAGCCAGGTGAGGCACTGCCTAACCTGCCATAGACTTTTTACTCCAGAGTTTTGGCTATAAAAATTATTAGAATAATGCAAAGAAGATATTTCAAACATATTCTTTGTATTTTTCATATACTTTATGCAGTCAAAACTCTGGCACAAACATTAGTATGACAGGAAAGGCTCTGCCTCACCCCACCGCACGTCACTGGTACGTTGCATTCCTTGCATTCCTATGGAAGCAGGAGAGTATGCATGTGCCCGCCGACATGTTGGCGGGCACACTATTGGCAGCAAACCAGTCACGGTTGCCGCAAATAGTGTTTAAACCCCACGTGGACACATCTGTATGAGAGAGGCATGCCATTAATATGGTGAGCAAATATCTATCTATCTATCTATCTATCTATCTATCTATCTATCTATCTATCTATCTATCTATCTATCTAAACAGCAATTAACATTAAATACAGGTATTGTGAATAAATAATTGACAATCACCAGTGGATAACGCCATGTTGTAAACACATCTTTATGTTCCGTCACCTTTACTCTTTATTTTATTTCACTCAGAGCATTATCACGGCTTTAATCAAGTTTGTAAAAAAACAATAAAATATAAAATCCTTGACACAAATATTAATAGCACCTGCAATTGATGATATTTTCATGTGTGAAATATTTTTGCCATCACATATATTATGGAATGATACCAAGAAATGCTGTCAGTTTTTACATGGTTTACAAGACTCCTTTCTAAAGCAGTAATCACTGCATAATATAACTCTTATTGGGTCTGGGACTCAGGGTCGACAGCACAAAGGTCGACACACCTTAGGTCGACGCCAATTGGTCGACACACCTTAGGTCGACATGGACAAAATGTCGACATTGACAAAAGATCAACAGGAACAAGGTCGACATGGAAAAAGGTCGACATGAGCTTTTTATGTTTTTTTTTGGTGTCGTTTTCTTCGTAGAGTTACCGGGAACCCCAATTAGTGCACCGCATCCCCTCGCATGGTGCCTTCGCTCTGCTACCGCTTCGCTTGGCACACTTTACCGTTCCAATCGCAGTCCACGTGGATCGTTAAGTATGAAAAGGTTAAAAAAAAGAAAAACGTGAAAAACTCATGTCGACCTTTTTCCATGTCGACCTTGTTCCTGTTGACCTTTTGTCCATGTCGACCTTTTGTCCACGTCGACCTAAGGTGTGTCGACCAATTGGCGTCGACCTAAGGTGTGTCGACCTTTGTGCTGTCGACCTGGAGTCCGGATACCCTCTGATTGTAGTCAGGGGCGCAAGAGTATGGGAGAGAGTTTACTAATTACCTGGGCTGATGGAGGGGCCCACTGGGGGCTCAGGTGTTCCTCTGCTGTGTGCTGGGCTGCAGTGTGACCATGGAGGCACTCAAAATACAATTTTTTAATGTATTTTTTTCTAAGGGTGCATGGCCACTCCTCCTGTGATTAGGTCACGCCCCCTGAAATAGTACCTGGGCCCAGCTATGATTGTAGTCAGAGGCGTCACCGGATGTGGTGACACCCGGTGCGCACTCACTACAAAAGGGGGCGTGAGCTTATAGAAAGAGGGCGTGACCTCGTGGGGATCCCGAAAATCGTCTCCATGCACTGTCAGGTCCTCTTCTGTGACAGGATCCTGGTGCTGTAGGAGATTTTCACACTGCAGCACCTGGCTCCTGTCACTACGGAGAAGCCAACATTTTGGCGTCACACCCTCCAGGTGTCACCCCCGGGTGCGTCTGCACCCCCCCTTCCCCCGCCGCGCACCCGCCTTGAGACGCCACTGATAGTAGTAAGAGTGTATTGAAGTTTTTCTTTATGTTTGTTTGTCTTTGATCTTAATTTTGATACAAATAAAATATATACTTTAAATAGTTTAAATTAAGAGTGCCCCCACAGAACATTTTTTCATTTTTTACTCTGTGTTGTGCTATTAACTTACAAGTTTCCCTATAGCAGCATGTGCAGAAACAGTGTGTGTCCCCATAGTTACAAAAGGTGAAGATTCTGTGGACAAATATTGGTTGCAAAGGAGTCGAGGCAAGTTACTGGCAGCTAGAGTCCAGAAATACTGGAGTTCATAAGATTGCATCTATCCTTATAAATAAGTCTGCAGTAGCAGGTTTATAAATATGTGTAGCACAAACAGAACGGGAAAAGAATGTATATATTGTGACAAGAACACTGGGATAGTGTTTGAGGGCAGGTATGTTTGTCCCAGGTTCTTGTCTTACATGTTTTAGGAAGTGTTAACTTCTAGGAAAAATGCTTTTGGTTTTGTCAGAACCTTTTCAGTTTGCTGTAAAAGCTGGGTATAGGCTCTAAGAGAGAGATAAGGAGAGTTCTAGACATTGGGCCCAGTTCGGGTCTTTGGCCTCACAGAGGGCTAATCAGGGTTTCAGCTGTGTAAGAGTGTTATAGGGCTGCTAGCCTGATTAGTATGGGCAGACTGCCTGGGAAGGCTGCAGGAGCTGTGTGAGAGGAACACGCTTTTTGACACAAGTAAGCTACACAGTATTTACGGGAGAACTCTGTGTTTTTGTTTAGTGACAGTTAGGAATATCCTGTGTTTAGTTAGTGCCGGACAGGCAAGGTATTTTCTTTTGGTGTTTTGTTTTATTTTTCTGTTTCAATAAAACTGGCCGGGGTCAGTTGTACCAGAAACTGGACTTGTGTTGTTCCTCAGCTGCTGCGTGCTGCCATATTCCCCAGGAAGAGGCGCCTTGCACCCCTACAGTGTTACAACTTGGTGGAGAATGCGAGCAGGACGTTCTGCGCATAAGTGAAAGCAGCAGCTTTGTGAGGCCTGCAGAAAACGGTGGTTTATGCAGATACAGCCCAGTGTGAAGTTACTGAGACTCACCCCTGAGGGTTTAATATATGTCCTGGGTGAAAGCAGCTACAAGGCCGCCTGAAAAATCTGTCGACATGGAGGATCTGCTTAAAGCCTTGCTGCAAGCTACAGCGGCTCAGCAGGAGGCCAACAGACAGCAGCAGGTGGCTATGGAGGAAAATAGGAGACAGCAGCAGGTGGCTATTGACAAACTTTACAGGCAACAGCGTCAGGACAGGGAGGCTTTAACAGAAGTGGTGCAGAGCCTTGCAGCCCGGATTGGAGATGTGACCGTCAGTGCTCCGACCAGCTCTAGTTCTATACGGACCAGTCACTTCCTGCAGAAAATGACAGAGGCTGATGATGTGGAGGCCTACCTGACCACGTTTGAAAGGACTGCCGAGCGTGAGAACTGGCCGAAAGCGCAGTGGGCCAGTCTGCTGGCACCTTTTTTGTCAGGTGAGCCCCAAAAAGCGTACTTTGATTTAAGCCCTGCTGAGGCTCGGGACTATGATAAACTAAAGACGGAGATCCTGACCCGCCTGGGAGTCACGCTGTCAGTACGAGCACAACGGGTGCACCGTTGGGTGTACGCCATGGAGAAGCCTCCGCGCTCCCAGATGCACGACCTTATTCAGCTAACAAAAAAATGGCTACAGCCAGAGACATTAACTGGTCCCCAGATGGTTGAAAGAGTCGTCATGGACCGCTACTTAAGATCTTTGCCCATGGTCCTGCGCAAGTGGGTGAGCCATGGAAACCCGGGTATACTGCTGACCAATTAGTGGACATGGTAGAGCGGTATTTGGCAGCAGAGGAACTACTGATGACCACCCAGCAACCCATAGATCCTCGACAGCGCCCTTCAGTAAAGACTGGTAAGACTGTTCCGTGGGAAAACGTTGCTGGGTGGTTAAGAGAACGCAAGGCTGGAGAGACTGTAAACACTGGCCCTGGAGACAGGCCAATGGGGCTAGAACGGTCTATGTTGCCCAAACGGGTTGATAATCGTGTGGTTAAATGTTTTAGATGTGGTATGCCAGGTCATGTTATTGCCAATTGCCCAGTCATGCAAGAACCCATGCAATGTGATGCTGCCTTTGAATGTCGCAGAATGTCTTTCTTTGCTAGGTTAGCCTGTACTGTGGTACCTTCACCTGAGCTGGAAAAACAAATGTGTGATGTGTTCTTAGAGGGTAACCGGGTAGAGGCCTTGCTAGATTCAGGAAGTTTAGTTACCCTCGTGAAAACTGGGTTAGTGAACCCCTTAAAGGTCCAGCAAATACCTATTGGGGTAACTTGCATACATGGGGATACCCAGTATTATGTCACTGCTGAAGTGAATATAGAAACTTGTTGTGGGTCAGCAATGGTTAAAGTAGGACTGGTCCCCACCTTGGTGCATAAGGCCATAATAGGGAGGGATTTTCCTCATTTCTGGAAACTGTGGGAATCACGTTTATCAGCAGATGTGAGAAGTGAAGAGCCAGTTGGTAATACCGGTGATTGTATGGATGTAGGTGTGTCTTCGGAACTTTCTGACCCTTTGCCTTTTGCCAGTTTGGCTGGGGAAGTGACAGATGGGGAGTCCAGTGAGGACCCTCTTGCTGGGAACAGAGACATAGTGGTTAGAAACGAAAGCGTGCCTGACCTGGAGGTAAAAAAGGATCTGTTTGCATCTGAACAGTTAAAGGATCCTACCTTGATAAAGGCTAGAGAGAATGTTAAGATTGTTAATGGGGAGCCTGTGGTACCAGGTGACAGGGTTACGTATCCCCACATGGCCATCTGTAATGAGCTCTTGTACCACATTGTCAAAAAGGGTGAGGATGTGGTAGAACAGCTGGTAGTACCCCAGCCTTATCGGAGAACGGTGCTAGATTTAGCTCATAGTCACGTTACAGCAGGACATTTAGGGGCAGAAAAAACCACTGAAAGAGTTTTACAAAGGTTCTTTTGGCCAGGGGTTTATAAAGAAGTGTCTGAATATTGTTCTTCCTGTCCTGAATGCCAGTATCATGCCCCTAGACCCCATTTCAGGAGCCCACTAGTTCCCATGCCTATTATAGAGGTCCCGTTTGACAGAATAGCCATGGATCTCGTGGGGCCCTTGTTAAAGTCCGCTCAGGGCCATCAGTATATCCTGGTAATAATGGACTATGCCACTCGATATCCTGAGGCTGTCCCTTTACGCACTATCACAACCAAGGCGATAGCTAGGGAGCTGGTGCAGGTTTTTAGTAGAGTGGGAATACCAAAAGAAATTTTGACTGACCAAGGTACTCCATTTATGTCAAAGGTCATGAAAGAATTGTGCAAATTATTTAAGGTCACTCACCTCAGGACGTCCATTTACCATCCCCAAACTGATGGGTTGGTGGAAAGGTTTAATAAAACATTAAAAAGTATGTTAAAAAAGGTGGTTGATAAAGATGGGAAAAATTGGGATTGTTTGTTGCCCTACTTGTTAATGGCCGTCAGAGAAGTTCCTCAGTCCTCTACGGGGTTTTCTCCATTTGATTTGTTGTATGGTAGACACCCCAGAGGGCTGTTGGACGTTGCCAAAGAGACGTGGGAAGGACAGCCCACTCCTTATAGAAGCGTTATTGAACATGTATCACAAATGCAGGATAGGATTGCAGCCGTGGTACCTATTGTCAGAGAGCACATGGAACAGGCCCAAAGTGCTCAACAGAGGGTATACAACCGGAGTGCCAAGATACGGGAATTTGCTCCTGGAGATAGAGTTCTTGTTTTGGTACCCACTGTGGAAAGCAAATTCCTAGCTAAATGGCAGGGTCCATTTGAGATTAGGGAAAAAGTGAATGAGGTTAATTACAAAGTATACCAGCCGGGAAAGAGAGAACCCGAACAGATCTACCATGTTAACTTAATCAAACCCTGGAAAGATAGGTTGTCTCTGTCAGCGGAGCCTTGCCCTTCGGTGTCTTCACCCCGGTTGCTTCCCGCAGTGAAGGTGTCAGAGACATTATCAGCTGATCAGAACAATCAGGTTAAAGAATTTCTCATCCAAAATAGGGAGGTATTTTCAGAGCTGCCTGGCCGAACGACCATAATAAAACATGACATTGTCACAGAACCAGGGGTCAGGGTTCATTTAAAGCCATATAGGATTCCTGAAGCTCAGCGAGAAGCTATTTCTAAAGAAGTTAAAACCATGTTAGAACTTGGAGTCATAGAGGAGTCTAACAGTGAGTGGTCCAGTCCCATAGTGCTCATCCCGAAGCCCGACGGTAGCATACGCTTCTGTAATGACTTTCGTAAGTTAAATGAGGTGTCCAAGTTTGACGCATACCCCATGCCCCGTGTGGATGAGCTTGTAGAAAGGCTGGGAACAGCCAGGTTTCTCACCACATTGGACCTGACCAAAGGTTACTGGCAAATACCTTTATCTGATAGCGCCAAAGAAAAAACAGCCTTTTCGGTTCCGGAGGGGCTGTACCAGTATAAGATGTTACCCTTTGGGTTGCATGGGGCTCCAGCAACCTTTCAACGGGCGATGGATAAAATTTTGAGGCCCCATAGAAAATATGCAGCTGCCTATTTGGATGATGTGGTAATTCACAGTACAGACTGGGGGTCCCATTTGGTTAAAGTACAAGCAGTACTGGACTCAATCAGAGAGGCAGGGTTAACTGCTAACCCAAAGAAGTGCTGCCTCGCAATGGAGGAGGTCAAATGCTTGGGCTTCACCATAGGCAGAGGTCTGATTAGGCCCCAATTGAATAAAGTTGATGCTATTCAAAACTGGCCTCGTCCAGTGAATAAAAAACAGGTAAGGGCTTTTTTGGGAATTACTGGGTACTATAGACGGTTTATTCCCAATTTTGCGACCACAGCGGTGCCGTTGTCAGACCTTACCAAAGGGAAGCAGTCAAATATGGTGAAATGGAACCCTGATGCAGAAAAAGCGTTCCAAGCGTTAAAAGTGGCTTTGTGTTCACAACCGGTATTGATAACACCAGATTTTTCAAAAGAATTTGTGGTACAGACAGATGCCTCAGAGGTAGGGATAGGGGCTGTGCTGTCCCAAACCAGAGATGGGGACGAACACCCTATCATTTATTTGAGTAGGAAACTCAATGAGCATGAAAAAAGGTATGCCATTGTGGAAAAGGAGGCTTTGGCCATTAAGTGGGCACTAGATACCTTGAGATATTACCTCTTGGGTAGACAATTCAGACTAGTGACAGACCATGCCCCTTTAAAATGTATGTATGTAAATAGAGGCAAGAATGCTCGTGTAACTAGATGGTTTCTAGCGTTGCAGGACTTTAAGTTTACTGTCGAACATAGACCGGGAACACAATTGGCCAACGCAGATGCATTGTCTCGCATCTTCTGTTTGGGGGCTACAAGTGTTCCGGCCCCTAGGTCGAAACAGGGGAGGGGGATATGTGACAAGAACACTGGGATAGTGTTTGAGGGCAGGTATGTTTGTCCCAGGTTCTTGTCTTACATGTTTTAGGAAGTGTTAACTTCTAGGAAAAATGCTTTTGGTTTTGTCAGAACCTTTTCAGTTTGCTGTAAAAGCTGGGTATAGGCTCTAAGAGAGAGATAAGGAGAGTTCTAGACATTGGGCCCAGTTCGGGTCTTTGGCCTCACAGAGGGCTAATCAGGGTTTCAGCTGTGTAAGAGTGTTATAGGGCTGCTAGCCTGATTAGTATGGGCAGACTGCCTGGGAAGGCTGCAGGAGCTGTGTGAGAGGAACACGCTTTTTGACACAAGTAAGCTACACAGTATTTACGGGAGAACTCTGTGTTTTTGTTTAGTGACAGTTAGTAATATCCTGTGTTTAGTTAGTGCCGGACAGGCAAGGTATTTTCTTTTGGTGTTTTGTTTTATTTTTCTGTTTCAATAAAACTGGCCGGGGTCAGTTGTACCAGAAACTGGACTTGTGTTGTTCCTCAGCTGCTGCGTGCTGCCATATTCCCCAGGAAGAGGCGCCTTGCACCCCTACAGTGTTACAACTTGTAGAAAAAAATAGGCATTTCTTATCAGGGCATATCAATGCCTGGGTGCAGGGCAGCCGAGAGGGAGGCAGGGTACTGACTACCTGGGCCCTGCTTGTAGCTGGGGCCTGGAAGTGGGCAGAGTCTGATGCCAACTACCCACCCCCAAGCCTGCCCTTACCTCAGGGACGTAGCTAGAACTTTATGGGCCCCATAGCAAAATTTTGAAAAGGCCCCCCATCTACAAAGAGCGGAGGTACAGGGGTAAAGTGAGGGTACATAATGACACACATACACAGGTAGAGTGGGGGTACAAGGCATCACAAACACATACACACAGGGGTAGGGAGGTACAGGGTGTCACACACATTGCGGTAAGTGGTGTACACTGTCACACACAGAGGGGAGAGTAGGGGGTTACATGGTGTCACGGGATGCGGTCAAGATCCCGCCGGACGGGATCCCGGCGGTTGAAATACCGACACCGGGATCCCGACCGGCACAATCCCGACATATTCTCCCTCTGTGGTTGTCCACGACATCCATAGAGGGAGAATAAATTAGTGTGCCCACAGCATAGCGAGCGCAGCGAGCCCGCAAGGGGCTGCGTTGCGCTCGACCCCCTGTCGGGATTGTGCCGCTTGGGATCCCGGTGTTGGTATTCCGGCGGGATCTCGTACTAATTCCAGTGCCACACAGTGGCAGGAACTAGCAAGTGGTGGGCCCAGGTCAGGTGCAAAAATATACTTTGTGACACACATACAGTGGGTCCTGGGGTAGGGAAAGCATGGTGATTCACATAGGGCAGGGGGGATCATGGTAACAGACACACCACACTGGGTCCTGGGTGGACTACATGGTGATACATATTAGGGCCTGAGGTGGGCATGGTGACACATACACTCTGGGTCCTGGTGGAATGACATGGTGACAAACATACTAGGACCTGAGGGGGTGGAGGCATGGTGATACACATATTAGGGCTTGGGGTGAGGGCTTGATGACATACACACACTGGTTCCTGGGAGGATGATAAAGTGACAAACATACTAGGGTCGGGGGGGGGGGGGCATTGTGACTCACACATACAGTGGGTGCTGGGGGAGAGGGGACCTGGTGTTACACATACGGAGGGGGGGGGAGTGGTGACACACACAGTGGGAGGGGGCACAGTGACACACACTCACAGTTGGCTCTTGGGGGGGGGGGCGCACAGTGACACATACCCACACAGTGGGTCCTGGGGGCGCGGGGCATGGTGATACACATTGGGGGGCAAGGGCATGGTGATACACACAGATGGAGGGGCATGGTGACATACACAGTGGGTCCTGGTGGGTGGGAGGGATCACATGGTGATACACATACAGATGGGGGGGCATGGTGACATACACACACAGTGGGTCCTGGGGGGGGGGGAATGTGGAAACACATACAGATGGGGGGGGGCATGGTGACACACACACACACACACACACACACACACACACACACACACACACACACACAGTCCAGGGGAGGGGACATAGTGATACACACACACACACACACACACACACACACACACACACACACACACACACACACACATGCAATGGTCCTGGGGTCGGGGCAACAGATACCATTATCAGGCTCATCATAGTGCAGAAAGAGGTCAGCTGTGGATCCCTGAGTGGGGGTGCATCCGTTTGCACCATAAACTCACCTCCCCATCTTTCTCCGTTGTTCAGCATCCTGATGTGTTGGGGGAAAGATGAGCGAGGGACACGGCAAGCCATCACTGCCGGAACCCATCCTGTCTACCTCAGTCAGCGCTTACTACTCCTGATCCGCATGGGGGTCATTCCGAGTTGATCGCTCGCTAGCAGTTTTTAGCAGCCGTGCAAACGCTAAGCCGCCTCCCACTGGGAGTGTATTTTAGCTTAGCAGAAGTGCGAACGAAAGGATCACAGAGCGGCTACAAAGTTTTTTTGTGCAGTTTCTGAGTAGCTCAATACCTACTCAGCGCTTGCGATCACTTGAGACTATTCAGTTCCTGGTTTGACGTCACGAACATGCCCTGCGTTTGCCCAGCCACACCTGCGTTTTTCCTGGCACGCCTGCGTTTTTTCGAACACTCCCTGAAAACGGTCAGTTGACACCCAGAAACGCCCACTTCACGTCAATTACTCTGCGGTCAGCAGTGCGACTGAAAAGCTTCGATAGACCCTGTGTGAAACTACATTGGCCGATGTAAAAGTACGTTGCGCGTGCGCATTGCGCCGCATACGCATGAACAGAAGTGCCATTTTTTGGCCTGATCGTTGCGCAGCGACCGAAAGCAGCTAGAGATAAATTCGGAATGACCCCCCATGTGCAGATAACAGTGCAGTTCTTTGGGGGGTCTTCTGCCGCCTGCTCCTCCCTCGCAGCGGCCTGGCAGGCAGCCATACAACTGGCGCTTTATTTTATAAAAATAGACAAAAACAAAACCTATATTCTGTATGATCGCATTAAGCTCCGCCCCCATCGCGTCCAAACTTGTGCATGCACCATGCAGTTATCAGATGCGGCTTGGGGAGTCCGGTGGATTAGGTGGGCTTTTCGGGGCAGCAGAAGATTGATGAGAGGATCGGGAGCCTGCCGCAGGATGCTGGAGTATTGCCAAGTATGGCCAGTGCCCACCATAACTAAGTGACATGTGGCCGGTGCAGCAATTATGCTGGCTCCCGATCAGCGCTGGTTTGGAGGGGGGGCGGCGGTTGAGGAGAGGCACTGTAGTCAGTGCTGCAGCTTGACTGACATGGTGCAGGGGAAGCGGCTGGCCCCATAGCAGCCGCATCCCCTGCACCTATGGTAGCTACGCTACTGCCTTACCTGTAAGCAGTAGCAGCCTCATCCCAGCCCAGAACACTCTGCTGTGTGCTGGGGCGCAGTGGGGCCATGAACGCTGCTGCAGCAGACCGAAGGGGCAATTCAGACTTAATCGCTGGGCTGCAAACTTTGCTGTCCTGCGTTCAGATAGTCGCCGCCCCCAGGGGGAGTGTAAATTCACGTGCAAGTGTGCGATCCCATGTGTACGCAGATCAGCATAAATCCACTGTGTGCAGTCTCTGCGCAGCCCAGGACTTACTCCTCCAGTGCGATGAGAACAGGCTGATCGGGCCAGAGCTGACGTCAGACACCCTCCCTGAAACCACTTGGACATGCCTGCATTTTTCCAGACACTCAGTTGCCACCCACAAATGGCTTCTTCCTGTCAATCACCTTGTGAATGCCCGCGTGATTGGATGTTTCGCACCATCCCTTCACTAACCGGCGATGCCCGTTGTTGTCTGACGCGCGTGCGCACTGTGGTGCATACGCATGCGCAGTTAGAACCTGATCCGCCGCTGTACAATAACCCACAGCAGCGATCAGGTCTGAATCACCCCACAAGGTGTGTGTGTGTGTGTGTGTGTGTGTGTGTGTGTGTGTGTGTGTATAGTAGACCGATCACACTGATCACCCCCCCCAGATTTGCCCCTGACTGGGGGGCTCATGATGCCCCACCTTTGCGCTGCAAAGCTGTTTGTTCCTACTATTTTTGTAAGGGGTCGGGGCCACAACTCCCGTTATTAGGCTATGCCACCTCCCCAAGAAAAGTACTGGGTCTTGCCACAGCTCTCTACAGCCCTGTCTGGGTGGACTATGAGGCTGTTATGTGGAGCAGCTTCCCCCCCCCACCTCACCATCTGCAGCCAGTGTGCTTCTCCTCCTATGCAGCGCCATCTTGGTGCATGTGCATTATATATTAAAGGCTCTGCAGGGTGCCAGAGTCTTTGCTTTCCCTGCACAGCACTTTCTTTCTGAAAATACCACTGGCAACATGACACTGCGTAGGAGAAGGGACCACTTGCCAGCACTAGTTAGGTATGATCTGGGCGCAGGACATGTGGTGCAGTGCCTCTTCCCCTGGACCCAGTGGTCCATATACACTGCACACCCTGCACTAATAGATGCACTTATGCTTCTTGTTGTTTTTGTATCCTGTTGCTAGATGAAGAGAAATACAGGCAAATAAGTGACAATGGGCCTAATTCATGTTTGTATGCTATGCAGGATCGGACTGGCCCACTGGGGTACCAGGGAAACCATCGGTAGGCCCCACTGCCTGAGGGCCCACTCCTTCCTCTAGAGATCAGGTTCCAGACTGTGCACCTGTATTATACATGGTAGATATGTTGCATTACACTGCACAAACCTATTGTGTATTTCAAGCCTCTGTGGAGGCTGGCCACACACCCTTTGTAGACTGGCCACACCCCTAAGTATGGGCCTCTATGACTGCATTCCCCCGGTGGGCCCTTCATACCCCAGCCCGACACTGATGCTATGCCAATGTACACGCAACTGAGCTATACTGACATTTTATATGCCAAGTGATTGACAAGAAGGGACCATTTGGGGGAGGTGACTGGGAGTTGGGCAAATACGCAGGCATGTCATGCCTGTTCTTTGAGTGTGTATCTGCCTCCAGCTGCTACCGTATGTAGAGAAACATGGTGCCAGCATTGCTAGCGCCGTGACCAGTCTGCGTAGTAGCCATAGGTCAACCCTAGGAGTCGCTGTTCCTCATTATTGCATCAGTGCTGGGTATGTGTGCGCAGTTGGTGAGGACTTTGCGATGAGTCCGGTGGGCGTCTATTTTCCTGCCCGCCAGCTTCACATTTGATGATTAGCAGTCCAGTAACCTAGAAAAACGCAACTGCATTGGGATTACCATGCATGTATGAATTAAGCCCAATGTCACATTTGTTTCAAATAAGCCCATGTGTTTATTGCAACTTCTTCCTCAGGACTGTTGCATATATAACATTTACATTTAACTTTTGCTGTTTATTAGATGGTAAATTAATAAAGGTAGAAATATATCAGAATGTTTAATAGACTACTATAGAAACTACTATAGATTTACTTTGTTGACATTTAAAAGAAGTTTGTGCAATTATACAAGAAAAACAAAGTGATAAATTACTAACCAGCTGGTGCCTTTGACTAACAGACTTTAAAGAGAGTTATAGGCCCTACACACTTGGCAATATGACTGAAAGATATAAACAATCTTGTTAATTAATGAACGAGATACCGTTCATATCTTTGAGTGTGGAGGCACCAGCGATGAATGATGCGCGGCCCCACACTCATTCATCGCTGGTGCCCCGTCGCTTGTGCATGCAGGCCAATATGGACGAGATCGTCCATATTTGCCTGCTAGTCTACGGAGCCGGGTGACGGGGGGAGTGAAGAAACTTCACTCCCCCCGTCACTAAGATACCCCCGCCGCCGGGTCACCCGTCGGCCGTATCCACCGTCGGGCAGCTCGGCGGCGGTGTAGGGCCCTTTACAATGGCAATAGAAATAAATGCTAAGCAAACCTGATTTAGCATCCACTGATATTGCTGTTTTAAAGCTATCGCTCAAAACCACAGATGATTGTTAATTTGACAACGCGCTAGTTGGTAAATATAACTCCAGAATTTGATTAATTGGGGAGATTTACAGGCTGCAGGAGACGGTGTATTATAGACAAAATATAATGAATTATCAGCTTAAGAGGAAGTTCATCTATTGGTAATTACAAAAGTTACACAAGAGCTCCGTCAACTGATAAAACCATTTCCACCATAAGAACAGATCCATCATGCTTAGTATCTCCAGAAATGTGATGAGCATCTCCAGGTGCAAACATAGCTGCTGCAATGATGCCACACAGCTCACAAACAGTGGAATCTAAGAGAATGTGGAGGCATTATATTCCTCCCATTGCAAAAAGTTTTAGGCAGTTGTTGAAAAAATGTTGCAAAGTAAGAATGCTTTCAAAAATAGAAATGTTAATAGTTTATTTTTAGCAATTAACAAAATGCAAAGTGAATGAACGGAAGAAAAATATTCACAACCATATAGTCTGGGATTACCTGAAGAGAAAGAAGGATTTGAGCAAACCTACATCCACAGAAGATCTGTGGCTAGTTCTCCAAGATGTTTGAACAACCTCCCTCCTGAGTTCCTTCATATACTGTGTGCAGGTGTACCTACCACCTAGAAGAATTGATGCTGTTATGAAGGCAAAGGGTGGTAACAATAAATATTGATTTGATTTCTCTTCTGTTCATTCTTTTTGCCTTTTGTTAATTGATAAAAATAAACTATTAACACTTCTATTTTTGAAAGCATTCTTACTTTGCAGCATTTTTTCCACACCTGCCTAAAACTTGTGCACAGTACTGTATACATCTTATATTTTTCGTTTTGTGATATATGTATTTATCACAACATCCTAGAAAAGAAAGCCCTTTTTTCTTGGTTTTCCAGGACAGAGCAGGTAGACCACTGTTTCCCATGACGGCCATTAGACTGCGCCTCATATCAGTCATACTGTCTCCAACATCAGGTGTAAGATGGTGGTGCTGGCAAAAACACGGTCAAACATTGAGGTGAGTAGTGCGATCAGATTTCTGCATCTAAAGGGCATATCTTCAGTAATAGGGTGTACAGTCCAGCAATGAGAGGTCTTGTTCACTTTATTTATTGACCCACCCTGATGTGTTGTGTATGTGTGTATAATATACAGTTCAAGAATATGTGTCTGCTGCAGGAGTACACCATTTCACTTGCGCGAGAGGGGGGAGGTGGCATTGGTGATTGTTTGTGTATAAGCACTCATGTCTACATAGTGTGTGTATCTGTGTGTGTGTGTATATATATATATATATATATATATATAAGTTTTTTATAGATTAGTGCGCTTATCCAGCAATCGGGAATTCCCTCTAGGGGTCAGTCACTAGCGGTTTATAAAGTCTCAAAAACCGTCACTGCCCTCAGTGAATTGGTCGGATCATTAAAAATCCTACGGGCCCACTCCAGACTTCCTGGCGGCAACTCAGTTCCTCAGTAAATGACCCGGGTATACTCCGTCATGGAATTTAAATGGTACTAGGAAAGAAGAACAAGCGCCTTATGGTGCAGTAATTTTGTTAATAGTGTATTTACAAACACAAATAATGGAGAGATCTGTACCAGAGAGCAACTTGTGTCAAGGCCTATCAATTCCTTATCCAGTGGCTGTTCTCCACATCATAGATTGAAATCACTCGGAGCGGTGTCTGATGTTACTTACCACGTCACCTTCGGCAAGCTGCACCCAACATGTTTGGCTGTTAATCCGACTTTGTTGCAGTGGTGTTTAATCTGGGAGCAAGGACCTGCTGAAATATATATATATATATATATATTTATAAAATAAAAAATTCCAATTCCACACTGACGTTTACAAAGTTCATGCTGGGGTGCATATAAACGAAGAACAACCAGCCGGGTGTCATTCCAATATATCCATATAGTCAGAAAGCACTCACCAGACTTCTTAAAAGTAAATCCTTAAAGGATTTACTTTTAAGAAGTCTGGTGAGTGCTTTCCGCTATGGTATAGATAGTGTCTATCCTTGTGTATCCTTCCTCATTCCCTATAAATTGCAAGTTTGCGAACAGGGCCCTCCTACCTCTGTGTCTGGCTGTTATTACCCAGTTTGTCTTATCATTGTTGTTTCCAATTGTAAAGCGAAACGGAATATGCTGCGCTCTATAAGAAACTCAAAATAATAATAATAATAATATATATGTGTGATAGGCCGCTAGCAGTCGAATGTCGGTGTGGATCGTGTGGTACCTGAACTCCCGCCAGTTGTCGTCTGTCTCTGCCTCCTAAGCATGCTACCTTCTGGACTTTCTTGGTGTTTAAGACCCTGAAGATGTCACTGCACATGTGGACAGTGATGAAGGTTTTATTTAAAAAAAAAATCAAGGGGTCCCTGCTGTTCCGGGCATAAAAATTAGTTTTGCAAATTCAAATAACACAAGGTTTATGCAAATCAAGTAATCGTAACTGTGGTATGTAGTGCAAGTTAATAGGGTTCACAGAAATGACCTTACAATTCATCACCGTTGTAGTCTACAATTCAAGTTAGTATTAGCAGAGAAAACACTTTGCAAATGTAATAATAATGTATCAGCATAAATGTACTTTTAACTGCAATGTTCACTGTAATGTCTATAATGTCCACAAGGTGGCTGACACTACACCTTTACTAAAGAGTTCACTGTAATGTCTCTAATGTCCACAAGGTGGCTGGCAATATACCTTTTCTAAAGAGTTCACTGTAATGTCTCTAATGTCCACCAGGGTGGCAGAGTTGAGCTGACAGTATAGACAAGCAAGCAAATCTCCTCACTTTTAAGGGGGGTACACATATAGAGATCCGTGCTTAAATTCTAAGCAATCTGACTAGAATGCTTAGAAATTAAGCACGGATCTCTCTGTGTGTAGGGTGCCGGCGATAGCGATACGCAGCCCCATGCGTCGCTGTTGTCAGCTCTAGATTTAGCATGCATGCATGCCAAATGTAGTGAGATCGCTCATTTCAACGCTGGTTGAAAAGAGCACCCCCTCCTCACTCAGCACACATCGCTCTGTGTGCTGAGAGGGGGGAGAGATGTGTGCTGAGTGGTCTGTGCTAGATCGCTCCGCACACATCTCCGTGTGTACGGGGCTTTAAGGGGTAAATTTACTAAGGTCCCGATTTTGACCGAGATGCCGTTTTTTCATCAAAGTGTCATCTCGGTAATTTACTAAGCAATAATCACGGCAGTGATGAGGGCATTCGTAATATTTTGAAGTCCTAGGAAAAAAATCACGAATGAATACACCATCGGTCAAAACGCGGCTGTTTAAGTATGAATCTCGGTCATTTACTAAGAAGTGCAAAGCAAAAAAAAAAAAAACACTGCCGTGAAAAATTACAACTCGTAAAAAAGTGCTAAAAAAAAACAGACCTTTTTTTTAAATTCGTGATTGAATAGGCATGCACGGATCCATGAGATCCGTGCATGTATATCAGTGGGAAGGGGTGGGAAAGTGCTTATTTTTAAAAAAAAAATTGCGTGGGGTCCCCCCTCCTAAGCATAACCAGCCTCGGGCTCTTTGAGCCGATCCTGGTTGCAGAAATATGGGGAAAAAATTGACAGGGGTTCCCCCATATTTAAGCAACCAGCATCGGGCTCTGCGCCTGGTCCTGGTTCCAAAAATACGGGGGACAAAAAGAGTAGGGGTCCCCCGTATTTTTAAAACCAGCACCGGGCTCCACTAGCTGGACAGATAATGCCACAGCCGGGGGTCACTTTTATATAGTGCCCTGCGGCCGTGGCATCAAAAATCCAACTAGTCACCCCTGGCCGGGGTACCCTGGGGGAGTGGGGACCCCTTCAATCAAGGGGTCCCCCCCCCCAGCCACCCAAGGGCCAGGGGTGAAGCCCGAGGCTGTCCCCCCCCATCCAGTGGGCTGCGGATGGGGGGGCTGATAGCCTTTGATGTAAATGAAAATATATTGTTTTTAGTAGCAGTACTACAAGTCCCAGCAAGCCTCCCCCGCATGCTGGTACTTGGAGAACCACAAGTACCAGCATGCGGCGGAAAAACGGGCCCGCTGGTACCTGTAGTACTACTACTAAAAAAATACCCAAAAAATCACAAGACACACACACACACCGTGAAAGTATAATTTTATTACATACATACACACATACATACATACATACTTACCTTATGTTCCCACGCAGGTCGGTCCTCTTCTCCAGTAGAATCCAAGGGGTACCTGTTGAAGAAATTATACTCACGAGATCCAGGGGTCCAGGGTCCTCGGGGAATCCAGGTGTAATCCACGTACTTGAAAAAAATAACAAAACTGACACCCGAGCCACGCACTAAAAGGGGACCCATGTTTGCACATGGATCCCCTTTTCCCGACTGCCAGAAACCCACTCTGACTGATGTCTAAGTGGGTTTCTTCAGCCAATCAGGGAGTGCCACGTTGTAGCACTCTCCTGATCGGCTGTGTGCTCCTGTCCTAACTGACAGGCAGCACACGGCAGTGTTACAATGTAGCGCCTATGCGCTACATTGTAACCAATGCTGGGAACTTTCTGCCCTGCGGTTGACCTAAAGTGACGTCACCGCTGAGCAGAAAGTTCCCAGCATTGGTTACAATGTAGCGCATAGGCGCTACATTGTAACACTGCCGTGTGCCGCCTGTCAGTTAGGACAGGAGCACACAGCCGATCAGGAGAGTGCTACAACGTGGCACTCCCTGATTGGCTGAAGAAACCCACTTAGACATCAGTCAGAGTGGGTTTCTGGCAGTCGGGAAAAGGGGATCCATGTGCAAACATGGGTCCCCTTTTAGTGCGTGGCTCGGGTGTCCGTTTTGTTATTTTTTTCAAGTACGTGGATTACACCTGGATTCCCCGAGGACCCTGGACCCCTGGATCTCGTGAGTATAATTTCTTCAACAGGTACCCCTTGGATTCTACTGGAGAAGAGGACCGACCTGCGTGGGAACATAAGGTAAGTATGTATGTATGTGTGTATGTATGTAATAAAATTATACTTTCACGGTGTGTGTGTCTTGTGTTTTTTTGGGTATTTTTTTAGTAGTAGTACTACAGGTACCAGCGGGCCCGTTTTTCCGCCACATGCTGGTACTTGTGGTTCTCCAAGTACCAGCATGCGGGGGAGGCTTGCTGGGACTTGTAGTACTGCTACTAAAAACAATATCTTTTCATTTACATCAAAGGCTATCAGCCCCCCCATCCGCAGCCCATTGGATGGGGGGGGACAGCCTCGGGCTTCACCCCTGGCCCTTGGGTGGCTGGGGGGGGGGACCCCTTGATTGAAGGGGTCCCCACTCCCCCAGGGTACCCCGGCCAGGGGTGACTAGTTGGATTTTTGATGCCACGGCCGCAGGGCACTATATAAAAGTGACCCCCGGCTGTGGCATTATCTGTCCAGCTAGTGGAGCCCGGTGCTGGTTTTAAAAATACGGGGGACCCCTACTCTTTTTGTCCCCCGTATTTTTGGAACCAGGACCAGGCGCAGAGCCCGATGCTGGTTGCTTAAATATGGGGGAACCCCTGTCATTTTCCCCCCAATATTTTTGCAACCAGGATCGGCTCAAAGAGCCCGAGGCTGGTTATGCTTAGGAGGGGGGACCCCACGCAATTTTTTATTTAGATTTTACAGTGTTTAATTAAAAAAAAAAAAAAAAAGAACCCCAGCACGGATCACACAGATCCGGCCGAGATTAATTGTAAAAAAGTCGGCAGTGTTTTGCTAATCACTGCCGTAAAAAAAAAAAAAAAAACACGAATGACATCGACATCGGAAGAAAAGAAAAACCCGAATACGACAGCTTAGTAAATTAGTCGTAATAAATTCAAAAAGTTGCAGTTTTACACTTTCGATGTCATTCGTGATTGAACTTTGACCTTTTTCCGAAAATTACGAATGTTAGTAAATTTACCCCTAAGTGTCTACTGGCTTTCAGTAAAACAGAAGTTCCCTTATCTAGTTCTAAAAGCAAAAAAACAGTTCTCCCTGCAATTTGTGATAGCAAGCAATACAGTTTCGGCTGGTTTTAAAAGCAGGTGGTGAAAGGATCCCTATTAATTGGTCTGGCAAAGTTCCCTCACTATATTGCTCTGGGATGAGGTACCCATTAGAATGGTATAGGCCTCTCACTCAATGGTGAATTTCCCATTAGGTACGTGAGGCACGTCTCTAGGAATGGCACTTGTTTGGGGGTGGCACTGGATGTCAGCCCAAAATGCACCAGTAACTGCTAAATATTTTCACTGTACTGTACCATATGCCATCTTCAATGGCATGTAAATGCACATACTCCCCCTATAAGCTGTCCAACTTAGTAAATATGTATACATACAGTAATTTAAAATAAAAAAATGTCATAGTGGCTTTTTTATTATTCTATTAAATTGTCTATCATCAAATGAGAGCTTATAACTAGAGATGTACGGTGGATTTGGATGATTTTTGAAAAAAAACATACAAAAACTTTGGGGGTAATTTTGCTCAACCTCAATAACATTCATTTCCACTCATTTCTAGTCTATTCTGAACACCTCACAATATTGCTTTTAGGCCAAAAGGTTGCACTGAGGTGGCTGGATGACTAAGCTAAGCAACACAAGTGTGCGGCACAAACACCTGGTCCATCTAGGAGTGGCACTGCAGTGGCAGACAGTATGGCAGATTTAAAAAATAGGCCCCAAACAGCACATGATGCAAAGAAGAAAAAGAGGTGTAATGAGGTAGCTGGATGACTAAGCTAAGCGGTACAAGTGTGTGGCACAAATACCTGGCCCATCTAGGAGTGGCACTGCAGTTGCAGGCAGGATGGCACTTAAAAAAACTAGGCCTCAAACAGCACATCATGCAAAGAAGAAAAAGAGGTGCAATGAGGTAGCTGTATGACTAAGCTAAGCGACACAAATGTGCGGCACAAACAACATTTGCCCAGATGTAATAAACGCACAATATTGGTGGCACAGGATAGCATACCCCTAAACCAAACACACACACACACACACACACACACATACTTGTTTTTCTATCCTCATCGGGACATATGTCTGGAACCTTCCTCATGGGGACCTATTCAGGAATACCTGCCTAATGAGGACACCCACATAACTGATTTATTTTCGGGTTTAATTAGAGATAGAGGAAACGTGTATTCAGCAGCAGATACATTTTATTCAGGAAAGGTTCTTTCTCATTTCAGCAGTAATTCGGTTCTTAATGTAAAACTTAACCGAGAGCCAGTTCCGAGCCTTCAGCGCTTGTTGTTCTGCCCTTAGGCACGCATCACAGTCATTCTTGCCCGGCACCTTGAATGAGCGAATTAACCGAATCATGCGACGTTCAACAGCTTTCACTTCTGCTGGGGTCCACGGATTGCGCTTGGTACCCCTTCTGTCACCTGTGCGGGAGAAGAAAGGTCAGTCACCACGCAACGCCACCACCAGTCATGGACGCATCTCAAATGGAATGGACAGTCACACCCACCTTTAGCTGCACCTCCATCCACCGCCGACACCACGCTGCCAGCTTCTTTTCCCATGTGCCCCATGGGAACCTCAGTATCCTGACTCTCTGGCTCATCCCCAGAGTCATCGCTCACCACCTGGATCGGCTCTGTGGATAGAGAAGGACAGGGAAACCGATCACACC
This sequence comes from Pseudophryne corroboree, assembly GCF_028390025.1. NCBI lineage: Eukaryota > Metazoa > Chordata > Amphibia > Anura > Myobatrachidae > Pseudophryne > Pseudophryne corroboree. Next base: position 80,644,174 of record NC_086453.1, on the reverse strand, counting down.
AGCCCACTTAGACAGTCAGTCCCTGGAGCCACACTGTCAAGTGATACCTACCGTTTGGATCAATGGAGATCTCTTCCAGATTGTGGCCCCGGAATTCAGCCATTCTCCCTTGCTCGAGAGCCAGAAACAGCTTGCTCAACTTGGCCAGTTGAAGGGTACCCTCCGGGAGGCGGTAATAATGCCGGTGCACCCGAATATCATGTCCAAGGAAATCAGCAAGCTGATCCATCTCTGTATCGCTCAGGTTGAGGACTCTGGAAAGTGTAGCCACATGCTTCCGTAGGCGGGTGGAAGATAATGCTTCGGGGTGCTTGGCCCCACACTCCCGGGCGTAGAGACGTATGCAGTCGGATCCCCTATAATGGGACATGGCTGTTGGCCTAGCAAACATGTAGATATTGTGTGGGGTCACACCACATTCTGTCCGCTTCTCTATGAGGAGCTCCATCGCTTTCTGCATGCTTGGGGATAGCAGGACAGGGACTTTCCTGCCTCTTTTCCCAGGAATCTCAATACGGGAGAAGTGACGACAGAGTGCCTTCTCCAGCTCTGACAGGGCCTGGGCCACATCACCCTGCAAATCGGCTGTGTGCCGTAAATCGAAGGAGGAGAGCAGCATCTTGGAAACCTCACCTTCTCTCCTGCGGTTGAAGAGAATCAGCTGCGTGAGGGTAACTTTGGCCAACATGGACCACTACTGTTTGGAAGGGTGGGCGGACAACTCATCGATGTACTCTCGCTGACGGTCAAGGAGGTACAGGTTCAAGCGCTTAACATCATCAGTGAAGGGCAGAAGCAGCGGTGCATTCCATTTTATCTCTCGAAGTGTCTTCAGGGCAGCAGTGGAGATTAGCTCGCTCCACCTCGCCTCATAAATTTTCCGAAAGTTTCGGGCACGCTCCTCTGTCAGGGCACTGCCCTCCATCAGTGCCTGACACTCCACCATAGCTGAAATCTTCTGCAAGCTGTGTCCCACCTTCAGAGCCAACGAGGGTATTTTATATGTATTGGTGCGGTCATCGTAACCGGCCAGGCTCCTCACAGCATGCACCACTTGCAGGAAATTCTGTGGGCAAATGAAATCTTCCATACACCGCAACGGTGTGACCTTCATCGCCTTCAGCAGAAGCCGCCCCACCTCTCTGAGCTTCTGACGGATGTAATCATGCTTGCTGACATCAGACCCCAGACGGTTATAGAGGTGCTGACCGAACTGCATAATCCAGCGGTCCCCTTTGATTACCGGTACCACATCATCATAATTCATTTCGCTCAGCAACTTCCAGAGGCCAGTGCCAACATCTTTCGGGAGCGGTGTGGCGTAAGTGAAGAGACCCTGCACCCTGGTTCTTCCAGGTTTGGGGCTGACACTTTTGCGGAGCGGGCACCTCTTCACATGGCGCCACAGGTGCTTCCTGGAGAATAGCCCTTTACATTTTACACAGTGCATGAAATCTTGGGGAGCCGTTGCTTCTTTCGGCTGCTTGCACGGTAGGAGGACTCCGCTGCCCTCGCGGAGAACCCCGACATTATGGGCAAAGTTTCCCCGGGTGCGAATCAGGTCTAGCTGCACTGTCCTTTCCCTGGAGCGCTTCGGAAAGCTGAGTGCCCTTGCAACCTCATGCTCATTGTGGTGGACAGCTTGAACATGTCTCGCAATTTTTGAGAATGGCCTCTCGCACCACAGGCAGAATTTTTTCTTGTTACATGCAATCGAACCATCTGCTTTTCGGGTAAGTACCTGGACCGACACTGCGCGGGCCGGATGGAGACTTGGTTCGGCCTCCGCGGAGCAAGCCCCGGACACTTCCAGAACCTTCCTGCCGTGAAAAGACGTCTCCTCCCCTCCACTATCATCCGAGCTGCTCAACTCTGACGAGTCGGGGAGATAGTCTTCGTCACTGCCGTCGGTTCCGTACATTGCCTCACTGCGACCAGCAGACCCAGCACTTCCGGAGTTTGTGGCGCACACACCGTACCAAGCCCGCGCTTTCTGTCTGACCACGCCCACCGTGAATACAGGGTTCTGGGAATCGAGGGCCCAGGCCCCGGCACGTGCTTCCTATTACACATCCGGAGAGGTGGTTCTTACTAGAGTCACGTGTCGGGCGGCGCGCGCG